>NC_041221.1:91709439-91715815 GCF_002837175.3 Physeter macrocephalus | reverse complement strand
GCGGGCCTCCCTCTGTTGTGGCCTCTCCCGTTGCGGAGCACAGGCTCCGGACGCGCAGGCTCAGCGGCCATGGCTCACGGGCCCAGCCGCTCCGCGGCACGTGGGATCCTCCCAGACCGGGACGCGAACCCGGTTCCCCTGCATCGGCAGGCGGACGCGCAACCACTGCGCCACCAGGGAAGCCCCTAAGCTAAAGGACTTTTATGCAAGTGTTTCTCTCAGTTATTCCTGTATGAACTAACAAACCAAAAAAGAGTAAATGCTTTTGTTGGTGGTTGTTTCTTTGCAGCATCTAAACAGACCACTTAACAGATTACATTTTCAGCCACCTGTATGGCTCACCAAGGGATATCATAAAAATGACTGGGGCACAATGTTGCTTTTTATCTGAATGCTTTATTCTTCATATCAAATTAAAGCTGTCTGTGCTCATCTAGTTTCTGTAGTAGTATCAAATAAAGAGGTAATAGGTGGGAAGGTTGAGGTGAAACAAAAAGTGTTAAATTCACAGATCATCAGAGAACAGTGTGAACACATTATCCAATATTAGGCAAGAAAATGAATTATTTAATGTCATTCTCTATTAACCCAACAGTTAAAATAGGACCAAAATATACATAAAAATGAAATAAAACAATTAGGCAACACTTTAAATGGTTCACCATTATTAATTCATTTAGTATTCATTGTAACTGTGCTGGTCATAATGAATTCATTTGATCTTAATGGGAATGTTCAGCAGCAGTTTCATTATAATGAAGTTTTAATTCATGTGCCATTAAAGCAATACCAAAATTTATAGTTATTTTTTGAATACTGTACATGATCCCTAATTTTAGGAAACACTGTAACAATGGTTATCTTTTTTTAAAAATTGGGGTGAATAGCCCAGATTTAAGACAAACTAGGATGTTTGCCTTGAGTTACACCAGTAATGTTAAAGTTGATGGAGTTTTGCGTAATTAAAATGTTCTATGACATTTGGAAAAGACCAGGATAATGGCTACTTCAAATTCTGTCATATATCAATATTTGCTAATATTTAACTGTTTCATGCTACTAAACTTGGTAACATAATGCCATTAATGCAGTCTCAGCCAAGATATTTTGAACTTCCCATCCTCTGCTTTTGTGGAAAATTGGAGGTAAATTATATATGTTTGGCATTTCATTGGAATAAATAGTGATTTTAACCATTTCCAAATAATGTTTCTTTCACACCCAAAAAGTAGATAAAAACTATATCCTTTTTAGTGAATAGTACTAGGATTTTTTGGAAGATATTGAGGAATGTCTACAGAGAATTCCTCTGTAGAACTGCAACCATAAGGTCTTAATAAAAACCTTAAAAATGGCAACAGAAATGTACTCAGTAACAGGTTTACTTTTACTTTCTGTGGAGGCAGCCTATAAACCAGTTTGCTAAACTGTATAAGCACTAATGACAACAGACAACCAAAATCCACAGTCCAATCAACAGGCTCACTAAAAGTGCATTTAACCCTTTAGGCAGTTATTTGGCAATGCATAAGAAAGCAACCTACCTCAAAATTCCTTATCAGAAATGTTATGCTCTAATACATTGTTGACAGGATAGGTAGCCTAGAGATATATGTGCATATAATTTGTTCTTTTATTAATTATTTTGGAAATAACTAGAATATTTATCTTAAATTAATTCAACTAGTTATCTTAAAATAGCAATAAAGACTGCTTTATGTCTCTCCAACCTCCACTGCAAATTAAAAAATGTTTAGAAGTAGGTTTTATAAATTTAACTCATATTGCTTCTTTTCTTGCTATTTAAAATAATTCATTAAAATAAATTAACAAAAATTCATGAATGTATAAACTAATTCATTAAGATATTATGAGTTAATAATATTTTTTAAAAGTTTTCCCTCCTGGGCTTCCCTGGTGGCGCAGTGGTTGAGAGTCCGCCTGCCGATGCGGGGGACGCGGGTTCGTGCCCCGGTCCGGGAGGATCCCGCGTGCCGCGGAGCGGCTGGGCCCGTGAGCCATGGCCGCTGGGCTTGTGCGTCCGGAGCCTGTGCTCCGCAACGGGAGAGGCCACAGCAGTGAGAGGCCCGCGTACCACAAAAAAAAAAAAAAAAAAAAAAAAGTTTTCCCTCCTGACTGAAATAATTAAAATACTGAGCAAAATATATGAAATAGTTTTAAAACATTGGATTATCAGGAAACCAGTAAAGAAGGGAAACCAAGTGAGTCCTATGATTGTTCTGGAGGGAGAGTTCCTAAGCCATAGCACAAGCAGGGGAAACCTATGTGGAGTCCAGCCAGTCTCTGAGTTGAGGACACAGAGTGAACATGGAGTCCAGAGAGACCAAGGTAGCTAAAATTCACAGAAAAAAGTACTGGAGAGGAGATAATTGCAGAGAGATAAAGAGAAAGAGAGAGAGAGAGAGAGAGAGAGATCCAGAAATCTATAGTAGGTTTCATGAGATTTCACCTGAGTCCTAATCAGTGTACATGTGTAAGGAAGCTGCTTGAGGCTGGGGAATGAACTGTATAAAAACCAGAGAGAAAAATCTCCAGGACAAACAGAGGGCTAAGAGCAGAATTTGTTTGTGCAGACAATAGTAGAAAAGTCTTGACAAGTAACAAGGACAATGGTCTCTGAGAAAAAGGAAATAAACTATCGACAGTCTTCAGGTGGAGTACGTAGATGGTTATCACCTCAGGAATGGACAAAATTAGTCCTAAGCTAAAGTCAGCTCTGATATGAATTAACAAAGCTTAAAAGCAAATGTCAAAAGGATCAAACTATTTTCAAGAAACTTAACTGCAACCAAGACAAAAAAGAAGTCAAATGATATGAGAATAAAAAAGGATAGGACTTCCCTGGTGGCTCAGTGGTTAAGAATCCACCTGCCAATGCAGGGGACATGGGTTTGATCCCTGGTCCGGGAAGATCCCACATGCCAAGAAGCAACTAAGCCTGTGTGCCACAACTACTGAGCCCGCATGCCACAACTACTGAAGCCCATGTGCCTAGAGCCCATGCTCCACAACAAGAGAAGCCACCGCAATGAGAAGCCCGTGAACTGCAACGAAGAGTAGCCCCCCCTTGCTGCTACTAGAGAAAGCCCGTATGCAGCAATGAAGACCCAACACAGCCAAAAATAAATAAATAAAATAAATAATTTTATGTAAAAAAAAAAAGTATCCAGCAGCCAGAAGACAGAAGTTACAATGTTTGGACTCTAATCAAAAATTTCCAGGCATGAAAAAAATAGAAAAATATTTATCCATAATGAGGAGAAAAATCAACCAATAAAACAGACCCAGAAATAATATAGATAATAAAATTAGTACACAAAGCCATTAAAACAGCTATTACATATTTGTTTCATATGTTTATAAAGGTATAAAAAAATTGAGCAGTTAAGTGGAAACATGAAAAATTAAAAAGAATTACAAAGCAAACTCCTAGAAATAAATATTGTAATTCCTCAGTTGAAAAATACACTGAATGATATTACTAGCAAATTAGATACTGAAGGAGAAAAACTCAGTAAACTTGAAACATTGAAATACAAACTATCCAACTTAAATCTGTCTAATATGCATGTAATTGGAGTATCCAGAGAAAAGGAGAGGAGGAACAGAAAAGACATTTGAAGAAATTTCCAAATTAGAGGAAAAGTATAAACCCACAGATACAAGAAGTTCAATGAACTTCATAAAATCACAAAAATAATAAAGAGAAAAGGTAACAAAGAACAAATTGGACAATTAAAAAAATACATCAAAGGGCTTCCCCAGTGGTACAGTGGTTAAGAAGCTTCCTGCCAGTGCAGGGGACATGGGTTCAGAGCCCTGGCCCGAGAAGATCCCACATGCCACAGAGCAACTAAGCCCATGAGCCACAACTACTGAGCCAGTGTACCACAACTACTGAAGCCCGCCCACACGCCTACAGCCTGTGCTTCACAACAAAGAGAAGCCACTGCAGTGAGAAGCCCAAGCACCACAACAAAGAGGAGCCCCCACTCGCTTCAACTAGGGAAAGCCTGCATGCAGCAACAAAGACCCAACACAGCCAAAAATAAATAAATTTATTTTAAAAATAATACATCAAGTTGGTAGGTTTAATTCAACTAAATCAATTATCACATTAAATGTAAATTAAAGGCAGAGATTAAATCAAAAGGCAGAGATTATCATATTTGATGAAAGTTAAGAATCAACAACATGTTGTATTAAGAAACATTTTAAATGTAAAGATCAAATAGATTAAAATTAAAAGGATATAAAATGATATTCCATGTTAACATTAATCCAGAAGAAGCTGACATGGCAGTATAAATATTAGACAAGGCACATTTCAAAGCACAGAATAGTATAATGATAAAAAGTTTTATCTCAAGAATGCAAATTGATTTGATACTCAAAATCAATGTAATATACTCTATTAAAAGGCTAGAAAAGGAAAACCGTATGATCTTATCAATATACGCAAAAATCAACAGAAATTCAAACTCTATTCCTGTGAGAAATACTCCTCTGAAAAAAACTAAGAATAGAAAGTAACATCCTTAAGCTGATGAACTTGAAATCTATAGCTACTATCATATTTAATGCAAAAGATTAAATGCTTCCCTTCTAACATCATGAATAAAAGAAAGATGTATGCTTACACCACTTTTATTAAACATTCAGTTCTTTATAAATATATCTACCCATTTGCTATTAATGAAAATAATAAATTTTAAGCACCAGTGTTGGGGAAAATAATATTAGCTAGTCTAGAAGTCATTTTGCCAGAGTAAAACTAATGTAAACAATTATTGCTATTGGGTGGGGGTGAATCAAGATGGCAGAGTAGGAGGATGTAGAACTCAAGTTCCCCCACAAACACATCAAAAACGCATCTACATGTGGAATAACTTTCACTGAAAACTAACTGGAGACTTGCAGATAGACTCCTCTAAAACCAAAGCTATAATAAACATCCACATGGAATCAGGTAGGAAGGGAAGAAAACTGATCAGATTGGGACCTGTGCCCCTAAGAGAGTACGCAGAAGAGGAGGGGGATTACATGGACAGAGAGAATCCCTGGAGAATAAGCGGTTTGAGCCACATGTTGGGAAAGAGAATCCTCTTGGCTCGTTGGAGGGCTAGTAGGAGTAACAGGAGGGCTGTGGGAAACCTGAACTCCACTCATGAAGGGTGTACACATGCTTGCTTGCTCCCAGAACAGGGCAGAGAGGGCATATTGAAACTGCATTGAGACACTGGCCCACTTTCCTGCAACTGCCCTGGTGCATGCCCCAGCCTGAGCCAAGCAACTGTTCTGGCCCCGCTTGCTTCATGATGCAAACTGGGGTGAGGGTTGCTGTGGCCAAGGAGAGAGCTCAGCTCCGAGAGAAAAAGGTGGCTCTGACCCAAAGCAGCATCTGACCAGGGAAGGGGTAGCTACTACTGGCAGTGTATCAGAAGCAGTTTGGGTCTCTGACTACAGCTTGAGCCACAACAGCCTGCATCCAATCCCATGCCAAGTGCCTGTCCCAGCCCCTCTTGCTCCAGCACTGTTCCACTGTGAGGCAAGGGTGCTGGTGATGAGATAAGGGAGCGCACATACTTAGAATGGAGCCAGCTCAGACATGACCTTCAGGGCTTCTGTTCCAGCAACTTGGGACCTGCCCTCACCCACAGTAGGGTGGTGCTGGCCACTGAACAGAGGAGAACTACTGAGTCATACCTGGCTCTGGCCCTAACCACCCATCTCCAGCCACACTGATTACTAAGATGATGGCTACCAGCACACCTTGGAGAAAGACATGTCTCTTGTTCATGTCAGATCCAGTTCTCCCACCAAAGCCACTGAGCACATGCAGACTATATAGGGATTCTCCCACACAAGGATACCCCATCAAGACCGCAATAGGTAACTGTTTCATCTAATTTCATAGAGACAAGTTAAGCAAAATGAAAAGACAGAGAAATTTGTTTTAAGTGAAAGAACAAGATAAAACCACTGAAAAAAACTAATGAAACAAATAATTTACCAGATAAAAAGTTCAAAGCATTATCAAAGGATGCTAACTGAATTAAGGAAAAGAATAGATGAAAAAAGTGAGAATTTAAGAAGGAACTAGAAGATATGAAAAAGAACCAGTCAAAAATGAAGAATATAATAATTGAAATAAAAAACACACTAGAAGCAATGAACAGCAGAATAGGTGACACAGAAAAATGCATAAGTGATCTGAAAGACAGAATAATGGAAACTGCCCCATCAGAACAGCAAAAAGAAAACCAAATAAAAAAAATAAGAACAATAAAAGGGAGAAGACTCAAATCAATAGAATTAGAAATGAAAAGGGAGAAGTAACAACTGACACTGCAGA
>NC_041221.1:91683500-91708237 GCF_002837175.3 Physeter macrocephalus | reverse complement strand
TGTGGGACTTTTATGCCTGTGGACTTGAGAAGCTACAAACGACCCTCTTCACCCATGATGAGAAGGAGGACCCACCCTTCCCCTAAGAGTCCTCACCACCTTTCCCATCCCTACCCAGGAAAATAAACTGAATTACAGAAAAAACAAAAAAGAAAGCATCTTTCAGGTTTTCACAAGTGGTCCCCCAAACCATAGATATAATCCACACAGTGATTACAGTCCTGAGTACAGGACTTTAAAGTTTGCCAGAGCAAGAGAGACAATGATCTTTCTCAAAAAGATATACTAATATTCTTTTATACCTGAAAAAAATACTAATTTTTAGAGGGGGGATAAAAGTAAATAAAATTCTCTAATTAAAAAAATTTTTAAATATAGTCAATTTGTCATTTAAAAATATTAGCACCAGACCTCTGGGGTAGGATGGCAGACTGAATACATGTACCTAATTTTGTTCTCTCCCCAAATCCCACTTACAGACAGGAAAGGTTGTTTTTTTTTTTTTTTTAAAGGATGTAAGTCCATAACAATAGAGAAAACAGCAACAAAGTTTTGGAAGCTAAAAAGTAGATGGTGCAGTGGAACTAGGATCAGACCTGAGAAAACGGAATCTCAAGTCTGCAGGGGGAAAGCAAGAACCAACCTGATTGACCCCACACAATTCTCAAAGGTCTCAGTATGGGCAGTACCAGGTGTCTGGACATGGGAGTGAGAGTTGGTGGGTTGAAACAAGGAAGACCAAGGTGGGAACTCTGAGAAGTCACTCATGCTACCAGGCACATGCAGAATCTACTAAACTGCAGAAGTCTGGAGGTTTATTCTCTGGAAAGGTTAAGCCAAGGGCTTTGACAGGGGGTGCCAGGCCCAGCTGAGGGAAATCGAGTCTATATTTACAGAATACTGGAAGCAGAGACCCCCCAGTCCCCCCAACTCAGCTCCCACAACAAAGGCAGCCAGAAACATCCTTCAGCCAGATTGGAAGGCTCCTCTCTAGAGAAAGTAAAACAATTCCAGAAGCACATAAATGTATGAACCTAGGAGAGGGTCCCCAACAACTAGCCTATCCAAACTATCTCATGTAGCTCAAAATTGACAGGACTCGGGAGGGGGAAGGGTAAGCTGTGATGAAGTGAGAGAGTGGCAGGGACATATATGCACTACCAAATGTAAATTAGATAGCTAGTGGGAAGCTGCCGCATAGCACAGGGAGATCACCTCTGTGTTTTGTGACCATGAGAGTAGGGAGGGTGGGAGGGAGGGAGACGCAAGAGGGAAGAGATATGGGAACATATGTATATGTATAACTGATTCACTTTGTTGTAAAGGAGAAACTAACGCACTATTGTAAAACAGTTATACTCCAATAAAGATGTTAAAAAAAAAATAAGAACAGTTTAAGGGGCCTCTAGGACAAATCAAGTTTACCAACATTCACATTGTAGGGGTTCCAGAAGGAGAAGGGAGAGAGAAGGGGGTCGAAAATATATTTGATGAAATTATGGCCGAAAAGTTCTCAAACTTGAAGAAAGAAACAGGTATCCAAGGAAAAGGAAACAAAGAGGGCCCCAAACAAGATGAATTCCAACAGACCCACACCAAAACATATAATAAGTTAAATGGCAAAAGAAGTTAAAGATAAAGGGAGAGCTCTAAATGCAGCAAGAGAAAAACAAAGAGTCATATACAAGGGAACCCCCATAATGCTATAAGCTTATTTTTCTGCTAAAATTTTGCAAGCCAGAAAGGAGTGGCAGAGTATATTCTAAGTGCTGAAAGGGGAAAACCTTCAGCCTAGGATACTCTACCCAAGAAGAATATCATTTAGAATTGAAGGAGAGATTAAAAGAAATGAACAAACAATAAAACACTTCTCAGACAAGTTAAAACTAAAAGAGTTCATCAATACTAAACCTACTCTAAAACAAATGTTAAAGGGGCATCTCTAAGGTGAAAAGAAAATGTTATATAAGAAGTATCTGTAAGAAAAGAAAAATACCAACAGTAAAGGCAAATATATAGCAAAGGCTGAGAATCAACTATTTAAATAAGCTAGTATGAAGATTAAAAGACAAAAGAATGTGAAACCAACTATAATTACAATAATCAGTAAAAGGATAAAATGACGATGTAAAATATGAAATAAAAAAACACAAAGTGGGATAGGGCAGTAAAAATGTGTTTGAACTTAAATGACTACCAGTTTAAAACAAGTAGATATACTTATAAGTCAACATTTATAAACCCCATGGTAGCCACAAATCAAAAACCTACCACAGACACAAAAAAACTAGGGAGAAAGGAACACAAGCATGTCACTTAAGAAAATCATCAAACCATAAGGGAAGAAACTAAAAGAAGAAGAAAAGAGCAGAGAACTACAAAAACAGCAAACAAGTAACAAAACTTCAATAAGCACATGCCTATTGACAATCATTTTAAATGTAAAGGGACTAAATGATCCAATGAAAAGACATAGGGTGGATGACTGGATAATAAAACAAGACCCATCTATATGCTGCTTATAGGAGACTCACTCCAGAGCTAAAGACACACAGACTGAAAATGAGGAGATGAAAAAACACATTTCATGCAAATAAAAATTATGAGAAAGTATAGGTAGCAACACTCATATCAGACAAAATAGACCTTAAAACAAAGTCAACAACAAAGGATGAAGAAGGGCATTAAATGATAACAAAGAAATCAATACAAGAAGAGGATATTACACTCATTAACATACATACACCCAACACGGGAGTAACTAAATATATAAAGCAAATACTGACAGATATAAACACAGAGACTGACAATAATACAATAATAGTAGGGGACTTTAGCACCCCACTTACATCAATGGACAGATCATCCAGACAGAAAATTAATAAGGAAACAGTGGTCTTAAATACTGCATTAGACCAGTTGGACTTCATAGATATCTATAGGACATTCCATCCAAAAGCAGCAAATACAAATTCTTTTTGAGTGCACATAGAATGTTCTCCAGGATAAATCAATTGCTATGCCACAAAACAAGTCTCAACAAATTTAAGAGGAAAACAATCATATCAAACATTTTTGCCAACCACAACAGTATGAAACTCGTAATCAATTACAGGAAAAAAAATGGGGAAAGCACCAACACATGGAGACTAAACAACATGCTACTAAAAAACAATGGGTCAGTGAAGAAATAAAAGAGGAAATCAGAAAATACCTCAAGACAAATGAAAATGGAAACACAGCTTCCTAAAATCTCTGGAATGGGGAGTTCCCTGGTGATCTAGTTGTTAGGATTTGGTGATTTCACTGCCGTGGCCCGGGTATAGTCCCTGGTCAGGGAACTGAGATCCTGCAAGCCCTGTGGTGTGGTCCAAAAATAAACAAATAAATAAAAATAAAATCCATGGGATGCAGCAAAAGCAGTTCTAAGAGGAAAGTCTATAGTGATACAAGCCCACCTAAAGAAACAAGAAAAATCTCAGATAAGTGAACTAACCTACCATCTTAATGAATTAGAAAAGGAAGAACAAACAAAGCACAAAAGTCAGCAGAAGAAAGGAAATAGTCAAGATCAGAGAAGAAATAAATAAAATAGAGACCAAGAAAACAATAGAAAAAAAAATCAGTGAAACCAAGAGCTGGTTTTTTGGAAGAAAAAAGATAAATCTTTAGCCAGATCCATCAAGTAAAAAACAGAGTGGACCCCCAAAAAACAAAATAAGAAATGAATGAGGAGAAATAACAACCAATATTACAGATACAAAAAATAAGAGAATACTATGAACAGTTATATGCCAACAAATTAGACAACTTAGAAGATGGAACAATTTCTAGAAACATAAAACCTTCCAAGAATGGATTAGGAGGAAAACAATATGAACAGACCAAACACTAGTTATGAAATTGAATTTGTGATGAAAAAGCTCCCAGCAAACAAAGGTCCAGGATTGGATGGCTTCACAGGGGAATTCTCCTAAACATATAAAGAAAAGTTAATACCTATCCTTCTCAAAGTATTCCAAATATTGAAGAGGAGGGAAAACTCTTAAATTCATTCTGCAAGGCTGCCATTACCCTGATACCAAAACCAGAAAGACACCACAGAAAAAAAAAAAAATTACAGGCCTATATCTCTGATGAATACGGATGCAAAACTACTCGAACTCAACAATATATAAAAAGGGTCATATATCATGATTAAGTGGGATTTATTTCAGCAATGCAAGGGTTTCAGTATCTGCAAATCAATCAATGTGACACACCACATTAACAATATGAAGGATAAAAATCACTTGATTGGGCTTCCCTGGTGGCGTAGTGGTTAAGCATCTGCCTGCTGAGGCAGGGGACATAGGTTCGAGCCCTGGTCTGGGAAGAACCCACATGCCGTGGAGCAACTAGGCCCGTGAGCCACAACTACTGAGCCTGCGTGTCTGAGCCTGTGCTCCTCCACAAGAGAGGCCACGATAGTGAGAGGCCCACGCACCACAATGAAGAGTGGCCCCCACTTGCCGCAACTGGAGAAAGCCCTTGAACACAAACGAAGACCCAACACAGCCAAATATAAATAAATAAATAATTTTTTAAAAAATCACATGATTATCTCAATTGATGCAGAAAAAGCATTTAACAAAATTCAACACCCTCTCATTATAAAAACTTTCAGCAAAGTTGGTAAAAAGGGAACATATCTCAACAATACAAAGCCCATTTATGACAAACTCACAGCTAACATTTTACTCAATGGTGAAAAGCTGAAAGCCTTTCCTCATAAAATCAGGAAAACAATAAGGATGCCCACTCTCACCACTTCTACTTAATATAGAAGTCCTAGCCACAACAATCAGACAAGAAAAAGAAATAAAGTTATCAAAATAGGAAGGGAAGAGGTAAAACTGTTACCATGTGCAGATGACATGATACTATATGTAAAAATCCCTAAAGTCTCCATGAAAAAACTATTAGAACCAATAAATGAATTCAGTAAAGTTGCAGGATACAAGATTAATGTACATAAATCTGTTGCTTTTCTACACACTGATATGAACTATCAGAACTATCAGAAAGAGAAAGCAAGAAAACAATCCCATTTAAAATTGTATCAAAAAGAATAAAATACATAGGAATAAACTTAACCAAAGAGGTGAAAAACTTATACTCTGAAAACTATAAGACACTGATGAAGGAAACTGAAGATGATAGAAAGAAATGGAAATGTATACCATGCTCATGGATTGGAAGAATTAAAAGTGTTAAAATGTCCATACTACCTAAAGGAATCTATGGATTTAATGCAATCCCTATCAAAATACCCATGACATTTTCACAGAAGAAGAACAAACAATCCTAAAATATATATGGAACCACAAAAGATCATCAATTCCCAAAGCAATATTGAGAAAAAAAAGAACAAAGCTGGAAGTATTTCCTCAATGTCAGACTACACTACAAAGCTACAGTAATAAAAACAGCATGGTACTAGCACAAGAACTGAAACATAGATCAATGGAACAGACTAGAGAACCCAGAAATAAATGCATACACTTATGGTCTATCTATGACAAAGGAAGCAAGAATATACAATGGAGAAAAGACAGTCTCTTCAATAAGTGATGCTGGGAAAACTGGACAGCTACATGGAAAGGAATAAAATTATACTACTTTCTCACACCATATACAAAAATTCAAAATGGATCAAAGACCTAAATGTAAGACCTGAAAACATAATGCTCCTAGAAGAGAACATAGGCAGAACGCACTTTGACGTAAATCATAGCAATATTTTTTGGATCTGTCTCCTAAGGCAAAAGAAACAAAAGCAAAAATAAATAAATGGGACCTAATTAAACTTAAAAGCTTTTGCACAGGAAAAGAAACCATCAACAAAGCAAAGACAGCCTACTGAGTGGGAGAAAATATTTGCAAATAATATGACCAATAAGGGGCTGTTATCCAAAATGTATATAAACAGCTCATACAACTCATCAAAAACCAAACAACCCAATTAAAAAATGAGTGAAAGACTTGAATAGATATTTTTCTAAAGAAGATATACAGGTGGGCAACAGGCACATGAAGAGATGTTCAACATCACTAATCATCAGAAAAATACATATCAAAAACAGTGAGATATCACCTGACACCTTTCAAAATGGCTATCATCAAAAAGACTACAAATAACAAATGTTGAGGAGGATGTTGAAAAAAAGGAAGTCTAGTACACTTTTGGTACAAATTGGCACACCCAATGTGGAAAACAGTATGGAGTTTCCTCAAAAATCTAAAAATATCATTACCATATGATCCAGCAATTCCACTCCTGGGTATATATTCAAAGAAAATGAAAACACTAATTTGAAAAGATACAGGCACCCCCAATGTTCATATCAGCATTTTCTATAACAATCAATATATGGAAGCAATCTAAGTGTTTATCAACAGATGAATGAAATGAATAAAGAATATGTGGCATATATAACCAATGGAATATTACTCAAACAAAAAAATAGAATAACATTCCACCATTGGCAACAACATGGATGGACCTAGAGTGTATTATATTTAGTAAAATAAGTCAGACAGAGAAAGACAAATACTCTATGTTATCACTTATACATGGAATATAAAAAAATTAAAAATGAATTTATATAACAAAACAGAAACAGACTCACCGATATAGAAGTAAACTAGCGGTTACCAGTGGAGAGAGGGAAGGGGGAGGGACATGATAGGGGTAGAGGATTAAGAGATACAAACTCCTACATATAAAGTAAATAAACAACAAGGATATATTGTACATAACAAGGAACATAGGCATTGTTTTTAATAACTTTAAATGTAGTATAATCAATAAAAATCACTATGTGTACACCTGAAACTATTATTGTACATCAACTATATTTCAGTATACTTCAATAAAAAGAGAAAACACAATTGTCATTATTTCTGTATATAAAAAATTGAGGTAAAGGTACACAAAAATAACAAAAATCAGATATACTGAGGCATTTCATTACAGGACTTAACACAAAGAGGATTTCAGGTAGACAAAAACAGAAGAGGGCAAACATAGCTGCCATTATATGACTCTCAGTGTTTTCCCATCATCAGTAGGATGCTAATGGCAGAAAGTATCCTCTGTTTCTCCATTTTCACTACTTCAGGTCTTGTTGTCATAGACCATAGTACAAACACTCTTCTTGACTTAACATAGCTGAAACAGGACAGTTTATTCCATCTTGTCTCCACTGTCCAAACTTTTCCTTCTCAGAAATGGCACCACTTTTATCAGCCAGTTAGTTGCTACTGTCCATCCAGTTAATTGTTCAAGGCAAAAAATTGGTAGTTATCTTCTCATTTCATTTCTTTACTTTTTCACACCTGATATTTTCTAGAACAGTTAAGTACTGTCTACTCTACCAGTAATATTCATCCTGAGTCCCATCTGTTCTTGTCATCTCAACTGTAATTCTAGTTCCAGCTATTATCTCTTTCCTGGACTACTGCAACAGATTTCCCTCTAATGCATACTTGACTTACAATAACCCATTGCAGCAGCTATCTCTAGTGATTTTCTAAATCATAAATCAGATCATATTATGCAAATGTTTAAAACCAATCAATGTTTCCCAGTTCTACCATAATAAACTCCTTACTATGGGCTGTGAGACTGTACATGATACAGCCTCGGTCTGCTTTGTAGACTTCTATTTTTCTCTTCTTCTCATTCCCCATCCTCTATTCACACAGGCTTATTAACACTTATGCTCTTTCCCATCTGATAACCTTCACCTTTCCTGTTCCTTTTGCTTAAAAAGCTCTTTGCCACATTTACACTACTAGCCCCTTTTCTTACCTCAGGTCCTCTTTCATGAGGCCATTCTTGAATACGAGACTAAAGTAGAATTCCCTACCCCAACTGCCACTCTCTATTATATTAGTACTAAGAGTTTGCCTCTTTTTTTTAATGCTACCTTAAAGTCAGGGTCTCAGTCTCTTGTCCAATAGTGTATCCTTAGCCCCTACAACAGCAACTGGAGATTGGTAAACCCTCAATAAAATATATTCACTGAGTGATAAAGTAACTTAGTGACTCAGGAAAATGCAAACACTCTGTGAGGTATAAGGTGTAGCTATGTTGTCAGTAAACAATAGGCAGAGGGAAGGAAAGGGAATTTTATGTTGTCAGCACATTTATTTTTAATAAAAAGTACAATTAATTTATAAAGTTATTGGCATATAAAAGGCTTGCTCTCTAATGTCTTCCCTCTTTCCTTTTTGATCAGTTGCATATCTGTGCTTGTGAAGTCACAATTCTCCTTAGGAGAAGATTAATTGTATGCATGACTATTTGACTATTGGCTACTACTGCACCCTCTATCAACTTGCAGTGAAATATATTAGAGACAAAATAAACTGCTTTGAATCTTTTATTGATGTTCTCTTGTCTTTTGACTCCATGGACAGGATTCTGTGATGGATTAACCTTTATGAGGTCAGTATTGGCCCCTGGTTATTGATGTTCATGCAGGACCTTCACCTTAATACCAACTCGGGAGGAAGGGTCAGTGGGAAAGTTCTCTAGACAAATCAATTAGAATAGATTTGTGTCCTCCATCCTCCTTTTTAAAACCTATTTTAATGACTTCATATCTTATGCACTCAGGCAGGTCATTCATTAAGTAAAGCTGTTACTTTATAACTTGAAAATTAAAGTAGCCAAAAACAGCATTTATGTGAGATGCTTTTGTGCTCAGTTTAAATAAGTAACAAAGTACACTGGCATGAAGGTGAGTTAATCCCCTTGTCTCGGCCCCCATAATACTTTGGCAACTAGTGAAATGAGGTCATAAATGAGTTAGAAAACAGCCAGAACTTCAATTAAGGACATCTAAATGTGATCTCACATATAGGTCTGCAAGATGATGGTAATTTATTAAGATAAAATTTAAATAATTGCATTGTGTCTCCTCTTAGGGGAATAGTATTTCATCAGGTTGGATGATTAGCCTAAAGCAGCATTTCTCAATGTGCAAATATTAATAGGTATGACTAGTGTATGGAATTCAAGGCCAAAAGTAATCGTCTTTAAATTTGCTTCAGCACATGGTTTCTCAACTTCAGCACTATTGTCTAAATTGTCACCTCCACAGAGAGGCCATCCCTGACCACCCCACATAAAACAAACCCTCTTTATTCACTCCTCTATCCCCTTACTTTGTTCTTTTTTCTTATTGCACTTGTCACTACCTACCATTACATTGTTCATCTCTGTTTTTCTATTGTCTGTCTCCTCCACTAAAGTGTAAGTCACTTGTAGACAGTGACTTCGATTCATTCACAACTATATCCCCATGCCAAGAGTTGTGCCCATAAAATAGTAGATCTTTAATATATGCTTGTTGATAAATATATAACTAAATTTATATGAAATAAGTAAATAAATAACTAAATTTCATATGAGCTGGATTCAAGCTTCTGCACCTATAGAGAAGAAGAAAGACATTTGATTTCCCATATGTGGCCATGGTTTCATTGTCACAAAATACAAGCTACCTTAAAAGTTAAATGGCTCTATTCTCTAAGCCCTACTAGAAAGAATAATTCAAGGTCAATTACCCTAAAATTTAAATCAACATTTCTGTTAGAAGTCCTCTGGTATAAGGTTTAAAAGGTTATTAAAATGTGAACAAATTCGGATACTTAGCAAATATTTTGTAATCAGTTTTTGTTTTTGGCAGAATTCCACACCAAATTACATGTTTGAAGGGAGACATTTTATGTGTACTTTGTAGACGTTATTTTTTAATGACCTAGGTAGAGTCCCCATATTATAGAATGTCCAAACTAAAAGCAGCATAGAAACATTCTGTGTTAAAGATTCCCATCTGTCCATGCAATAGGACAGTTTCTGGGGAGATTTTAGAAACTGCCCATTAGTTTTCTCTTGGCCCATTTTCATATGGAGTTGGACTGATTTTCCATGTAGACATGTATCCTGATCTGGGAATTGCCAGTCCATCAGGTTCTCCTTTCCCATTCTTCCTTTATAGTAATATTTGCAACTATTTACAAAAGAGAGGAATCCTATGCCTCATGCTAATCTTACTGTGGAGAAATGCTCATGATGGAAAAACCCTTGGGACACCTTTAGAGGGGAAAGTGTTAGGCAGAAAAACTAAATTACTTCAGTAATTGAGTATTACAGCTTTTTGTGCTCTGTTGGTTTCTGATCATTTACTTACAAAAAAAGTGAAGGAAAACCTAGTAGAATTCTTCACTTATAGATCATCTTAATTAATTTTTGGTAAATAATCCCAATGGGAATTTTGACATATAATTTTGTAGGAATTTTAAAAATTCAGTCACAGTGCTATGAAAATATCTTACCACTAATGACATATACTTATTATCTAAACAAATTTTCTCCATGTTTACATTTAAGAAAAATAAAAAAATTCTTGGTGAATCCTGCTCATTCAAGTATGAAGCAAACATGGACTAATCTACGAAATAAATGAGAAAATAACCCTTTTCCATTTCTTAATAAATGCATTTTTACTAAGATTTTCCTTTTATTTATAATTATCAAAAACACTACTAATAAAAATATTTTGATCACTTATATATTAGCAATAATTTTATGGTGAAAAACTAGAAGAAAATTAACCCTTGCAGCCTAAGAAGGAGAGAAATTTAAAAAGACTACTATGAATGTTTATACTTTTTTTAGAGAAGTATGTTAAAGTGATAATAAAGCTTTAAAGTATAAAATATGCCTATATTTTAGAATAAAATTTTGAGAGAAGAGTGAATGAAAACACAATTTCTAGGAGAATGAGGAATGATATAATATTTCCAACTGTTAATAAAGAGTTTGTCTTCATATTTTTAATTTGATGATGAAAATATCAAATTTCTAGAATATTTATATTCCAAATGATACATTTAAAGGAAGGATGTAGCCACTTTTTTTAATGTCAATATTTGAAACTCCTAGAAATTATATCCTTTTAACTACTGAAAATGATCACAAACATTTTTATATATCAACTTAAAAATGTACAAGTTAATTGTTATTTTAAAACTCCTTTGGAGATATGAGCAAAGTAGCTTAAAGAATATGGTATAAGGTTGTATTTGGAAGGTATGATTCTGATCTCTGTAGGTAAACGTTTAAAGAAATCCCAAGTGAAACTCCATATTATATTTACTTTACAAATATTGTTGACATGGTTCACTTCATCATACAAGATACAGTTCTGTTGGAGTCTTTTTCAGCGTAAGTAGAGAAAATACCTGGATACCTTCTGAAGTACTGTTTTTGTTACCTAGAAAATTAATTTGCTTGTAATTGGCATAATGTGTTTTTAAACTAGAAGCAAGACTAACATATTGTGGTGACATGTGCATTTTTAAAGCCATCTCTTTTTTTTTGGAAGTGAGGGAAAAGTAATAGAATATTTAGATAGTTAGATATAAATATAATGCCAGATAAGAATACAAACATTTTAGATTGTTAGTGCAAACTCTCCATTCCAGGGTTACAGCAAGAAGATGACAGAACCTCCTTGCTCCTATGTAAACACTGATTTAATAACAATACTGGAACAATCCCTTGAGTGATAAATCTAGAAGCTAGTTAAGAGACTGTTGCATCCCAGGTGAGTGTGAAATAAGCTGCATTGAAGCCAGCAGGAAAATTTATTGAATCTTTTCACCAAATTTCCTCCCCTCAATACAGAACTCCCTGACCAGGAGGAATCTCCCAGCTCCTGGCTTCTCCCTGGGGAAAGAAAGAGAGTCCTGGACCATACAGTTTTCAGGGGTGGAGGCTACTTGTGAAACTGGTTTCTGTCTCACTTGTCTCAGAACACTGAAGGGACCCAGCATAATCTAGATGCCTGGGGGTCACTGAGAACAAAAGGAGATGGGTGGCATTCTGTTGCTCCAGAGGACTCATGGTACAGCAGATAAAGGCTGATATAGCTCAGTGGCCTTTCCTTCAGGGTGGGGAAGAGAAAAGTGAAACTTATGTCCCATGTTGCAGCTTTTTGAGTTACTGCTTAAGGGACTGGCTTCTGTCTTGAAGCTCTGATAGAACCCAGAATATTCTTGATGCCTGGGGACCACTGAGAACAAAATCAAGTTGGACATCTTACTGTAGAAGATCTTAAGCAGAGTAAGCAGAGGCTAGTATAGCTTGGTACTTCTCCATCAGTGGGAAAAGAGAAAAGTGGAGCATGTGTCCAACATTCTGGCTTTTCAGTGATCTACTTGAGGGACTATTTTTTGTCTAGCCTGTCTCTGAGCATAGCTGAGACTTTCCATACCCTAGATACCTAGAGACTTGTGAGAAAATAGCTGGCCAACATATTTCTGCTTTAGATGACCCCCAATACAGCAGGCAGATAGCAGAAGAAGTAAGAGATTATGAGCTCCTTAAAAGAAAGAAAAAAAAAACCCTGCAAAATCTCTCTAGTTAGGAATCTATGTACACAAGTCAAGAGAAAGCACACCACATAACAGTTTTGAAAGATACCCAGAATTTGTAGCTGGGGTGTTTGGCAAAGGTCTTTCCCTATCTGAAATCAGTCAATAAATACAAAGAGTTTTTTGTTTTTTTCTTTCCTTTCACATATGAGGATACCAATAATAAAAGGTTACAAAGAACATGAAGAAATAAAGGGAAATGGCCCAATAAAAGGAACAAAATAAATCTGGAAGCTGATCCTAAAGAAATGGAAATATGTGAATTATTATTTTATTATTTTTTTTAATAACTCTTATAAAGAGGCTCAACAAGCTCAGGAAAATGATACATGAGCAAAATCAGAATTTCAATAAAGAGATAGAAAATATTTAAAAAGGACCAAACAGAAATTCTGGAGCTGAAAAATACAATTTCTGAATTGAAAAATTCACTTGAGAAGTTTAACAACAAACCTGATGAAGCAGAAGAAAGAATCAGTGGACTTTAATACTATTCATTTGAAGTTTTGCAGTCAGAGGAACAAAAAAAAGAAAAAGAAAAGAAAAAGAGTAAAGAGAAGGTCCCAAGGACTTATGGGACACCATTAAGCATGCCAATACACACTTTATAGTCCGAGAACGAGGGGGGGGTGGGGGAGGGGGGGGGAGGGAAGAAAGCTTATTTAAAAAAACAAAAGCCTGAAAACTTGCCAAATTTGGAGAAGGAAATGGACATCCAGATTCAAGAAGCTCTATATAACCACATAAGAGCAATCCGAAGAAGTTCACACCAAGACATATTACAATCAAATTATCAAAATATCAAAAGTCAGAGACAAAAAGAATTTTTCAAAGCAACAAGAGAAAAGTGACATCAAATACAAGGGAACCCTCTTAAGAGTATAACTGGATTTCTCAGCAAAAAGGAATGAGATGATATATTCAAAGTGCTGAAAGAAAAATACTACCTACCAAGAAAATTATATCTGGCAAAACTATGCTTCAGAAATGAAGAAAAAAAGATTTTTCCAGGAAAACAAAAGCTGAGGGAGTTCATACCAGTAGATTTGTCTTAAATGAATTGCTAAAGAAAGCTCTTCAAGTTGAAACAAAAGACACTAAATAGCAGCACAGAAGCAAATGAAAATATAAAGCTCACTGGTAAAGATAAATTTATAAACAGATACAGAATACTATACTTCTATAATAATGGTGTGTAATTCTCTTTTAATTATGTTATAGAACTTAAAAGACAGAAATATAAAAATAACTATAACTATACATATATGTTAATAATAAGAATATTAAAAATGTAATTGATAGCATTAAAAACATAGTGTGTGGGCTTCCCTGGTGGCGCAGTGGTTGCGCGTCCCCCTGCCGATGCAGGGGAACCGGGTTCGCGCCCCGGTCTGGGAGGATCCCACATGCCGCGGAGCGGCTGGGCCCGTGAGCCATGGCCGCTGGGCCTGCGCGTCCGGAGCCTGTGCTCCGCAACGGGAGAGGCCGCAGCAGAGGGAGGCCCGCATACCACAAAAAAAAAAAAAAAAAAAAAACATAGTGTGTGTGTGGGTTGGGAGGTGGGGAGTAAAAGTGTAGAGTTAATGTAAGAGATTTAAATTTTTATCACCTTAAACTAGATTACTATACCAAAAGGTGTTTTATGTAAACACCACGATAAACACAAGAAAATACCTATAAAGAAAGAAAATGAGAAAGGAATCAACATGTCACTACAAAAAAAAAATCAGTAAAACACAAAGGAAGACAGCAAAAGAAGAAAAGAAGGGAAAAGAGCTCAAAAAGAAGGAAAAAACGCTACTCACAGGGTTATACATTAGAACTTCAGACCTTTTTCATCCTACAGCTGAAAGAACTCTGAGTTCTTGTTATAATGCACATTCTGATTCAGTTGGTCTATGATAAGGTCCCAATTTCTGCATTGCTCACAAGCTCCAAGCAAATGCATGCTGGTCTGCTGTTCTAAGGACCACATATTGAGTACCAAGAATTTAGTGCATTGAAATGATTAAATAAAATACATCTTGACTGAATTAGTGATAGTGAATAAATGGGGGAAAAAAGGATACCACAAACATTTCTAACCTTAAGAATATAATCAAGATAGTTTATGATTTTAATTATCACAACATTTACTAATAGTTCATTTGTAACAAAATCACAACCAAGATTGTTTTTGATTAATAGCTTGGATACTATGAAGATCCCAAGCAGCAGTATTACTTAGGTCAACAAATGATTCAGCAGAAGTTATTTTTACAGTACTTTGAATAGAGAAACAATTTGGGAACTATACTGTTTCTGTTGCTCTCTTAAATCAAGCCATATTAGTAGCTTATCTAAATTTTGGCAACAACTAAAATTTAATTTTAAAATTTTAAAGGGTTAATCCCTAATTTAGCATCATAATAAAATGGTTTTTCAAAATGAAGATTTCCTATTTGACTTAATAAATGTTTCCTGGATGAATAAATGATTAAGCACCTGTTATGTGCCAGAAAATGTTAGTGGTTAAAAATATACAGATTAATAGAATAGTTTGTAACTTTTATAAGGTTTCACAGTCAAAAGAGGAGAAGCATAAAATAATGCAATTGGAACCTTTTACAGCAATATGAATAAGGTATCCTGGGAGGGACAGGAAAAGAAGAATTTACCTATGACTTGAGAGGTCAAGAGTTTGTGAATTAAATTACATTTAACTTGAGTTTTCAAGAATGACTCAGAGTCATTTTTAAGAATGACTCAGAGTCATTCTTAAAAATGACTAGACAAGGTTATGGAAATGCCATGACACAGAGGGGAAAAAAATGTATTGAAAGAGAAAACAAGGCCACGATGACCAAACTGCATTGTGAAAGTAAAAAGCCTAGGGATTGCAGGAGTGGGATTATTGAAAAGATTGGTAAGGCTTAGATCACAAAGAATTTTTTGGTTCACATGAAACTTTTTGGACCTTTTCTTGCAAGTTAGCAGTTTTCAACTCATATTTCTGTGTAGCACATATGACAGATGATATTTACAATACAAGATTAAATGCCATGGGCAGAGCCAAGTTATTGTAATTCCTTGCACTCTGTCTATGCTAGTCCTTTACCATGTAACATAAGAAATCATATACAAAAATAAGCAAGTGAAAATGTGGGATTACTACAACTTTCATTCTCCACAAGTTGATTTTGTGAAGTGAATCATTCACAAAAATTTTCATGTTACCCATCTGAGCCTAATACATCACATCACTGTACCATTAAACCATGGTGTTCTAGATTGTTGCTGTGTTGAAAATAAGGCTCCACTAAAGATTTTAGGTAAGATTGTGCATGATCACATTATTTTAAAGAAAGGACACTTTGGGGGCAGTGAGGAAAATGAATTGGTAAGTAGAAGGAGTAGAATGAGGACCATCATTCAGCAATTATCAACATCAAAGGGACACATTTCCCTAGAGTAACATGACAGACACCAGGAATTGGCCAGCTCAATTCTTATTTCCAATCACTTTCTTTTTTCCTAACTCCACTATAGTAGATAATAAAAATAATACCAACTTAACTTGTTTCTCCAGCAATGAGTGGTAGGTCTGTGAGAGTCCAGGCCAGTAACATGTAAACATTAGTCTGTGCAAGACTTCTAGGAGGGCTTTCATCATTAAAGGGACATTCTGTTTGTGCTTCCTTTCACCAATTCTTTCTGCCTTGAATGAGGTGATTCCTGAAATGGCCTAACAACTTTGTATCCATAACTTCCAAGAAAATTGCTGAGAGCTGATGTTCTTGAGTGGTCTACAGCAGCCTTCCTCCAGGATTCTCATGTTAAAAACAAAATGAAAACTCCTATTTAAGTTATTGCCTGTTGAGTTCTTTGTTCCTTGCACATAATAGGAGATATTTCTGAATATCAAAGTGGGACTTTTACAAGCTATATGTGTGGGTGTTCTGGTGTATTCCTTTTCTATCCCAGTGAGACATCCTTTATTGTAAATTATTGCTTTAATGACCCACTGTTACTGATGGGAGCATGTTGTATCTTTCAGTAATGATGCAGTAGGGGGAAAAAAGCTCAGAAATCATTTGTTGCAAGGTTTTTAGAATAGATCAGGTAAAATGGAAAAGGACAACTCTGCAGCAATAGCAGTGAGGATGTAAAGAAGGGAAATGAAGAGAAGCAATAAGTATTGGGAGGAATAAAAGAAATACAATATTGGGTTTGGAAATTATAGAATTTAAATCATCTGTGGGATATCAATAGATGCAATTTGGTAATCTTTGGGGAATATGATTCTGAAACACATGAGAGATATTAGACTTTCATATGCTGATGTGAAAATCTTTATGATTTAGGTCAGGAGAGTTAAGCTTACTGTCCATAGTCCAAATAACTTCCAAATGAATCCACAGTTTAGTTTTAGCACATTTTAAAAAATTAAATACGTTAACACTTATGGATGCTCATCTACCAGTAGGGAATTTTAGAACTGGGTATAAATATGGAAAAGTTCAGTTCACTTGTCATGTATATATAATGACATATATAAATAAAATGGGAATGGTTTTACTAATTTATTGGGTAAAAGAAACATAATGTGTTCCTACCAGCACTGATCTATGAAATGTGTAAACTAGGTTCATACATGTATTCATACATTTATTAAACAAATAAGCTTATAGTCCAATAGTAAATATAATTTCTAATCAAATAATCACATAATATATAATTACAACTATGATAATCATGAAGCAGGTGATTTAGGAATATGGTGCTTTGAAATGAGAGCCTACTTTGAGTAATTTGAACTCTGAAGGAGATGAGACAGTACTTTTTTGAGAAATTAAAAAATTGGCCAAGATCTGAAAGATGGTTAAGAGTTAAACTGGGACAGGGTATGGAGAGTTCCAGGCATAGAAGATATACTTGCAAATACCTTGGAGTGGGAGGGAACATGGAAATAAGAGAAATACAGAGAGCCACCAGGATTGTCATGCAGTTAAGGCTAGAGAAGTTAGTGATGGCTTGGGATTTTCTGGGCCTGTTAGAGAATTTGTTCTCATCCTATAGCACTGGGAAAACTGTTAAACATTTATAAGCACAATATGGTGGATAAGTTAATCAAGATTGAATTCCCTTCATGTTCCTGCCCTTAATCATTCTTAATTTATAAAAGAAGAAATATCAAAGCATTATTAAAGACTAGTACTATTTGCAAACTACACATATATTATTTGGAAGAAGACTATAAATAGGAAGAAAAAGTTATTGTTTAATGATCATATTGATGTGTTAGGAATCAATTAAGAATAAAACATACATTGTTAGTAATATTAAAGAGTCAAAATAATTCACATTAAATTCTCTTCTGTGTTTAAAGATGGATGAGTTTGGGGGGAAAACTAAACTTTGCAGAAGATGAAATATCATGCATGTACAGTAGGGTAGTAAATTTGATGAAATGGTCCTAATTTCTTTTTCTTTTCTTTTCTTTTCTTTTTTTTTTTTTTTTTTTTTTTGGCCTTTGACGTCCCTTTACATGTACATCAACACAAGAGTTAAATATAATATACGATAAAATTCTGATTTCTTTGAAAATACTCATTGTAGATTCATTGTTGTTAGCCAGTTATTCTATCAGCAAATAACAATTTGTTCTCCTTCAATCGTGTTTCACATTTTCTTTCACTGGATAGAGCAATCCTGACCACTGCTCTAACAATGGTGTTAGAGGACTTAATTGCTTATTTCTGGTGAATAGGAATACATGACAATTTGCACTTCATTGTGATGTTAGCTGCTTATTTCCAGTATATACTCTATTTTTTTTTTTTTTTTTTTTTTTGCAGTATGCGGGCCTCTCACTGTTGTGGCCTCTCCCGTTGCGGAGCACAGGCTCCGGATGCGCAGGCTCAGCAGCCATGGCTCACGGGCCCAGCCACTCCGTGGCATGTGGGATCTTCCTGGACCGGGGCACGAACCCATGTCCCCTGCATCAGCAGGTGGACTCTCAACCACTGCACCACCAGGGAAGCCCTCCAGTATCTACTCTTGATCAAGTTACAAATGTATTACAAATGTATTATCCTATACTTAGTTGACTAAGATTTTGGATCAAGAATGAATGTTAATTTTATCAAATACATTTTACCTGTCTATCTAGATGATCATTTGGTTTTTCTCTGAGACTTTTCGATGAGATAAATTCTATTGATATATTTACCATTACTGAAGCACCCTTGTACTTTTGGAACAAAACTTAAGTAAAAAAATAAAAATAAAAACAAAAGACATCCACATCCAAGTTGAAATGAGGAATAAAGTAAAGACTATCACACCAACATATCTGAAGATACAGTTAGAGAATGGGTAAAGGAGGAATAAATTAATTGAGGAAGTGGGGATATCAATTGCCATGCCCTGAGTCTATATAGCAGGAGCATTATTTCTTTCTACCTATAGTCTGGTCAGCTAAAATCAAAAAGATGATAATATGTGCATTAAATTTTAACAAATTTACTTGAAAATGTTGTATCACAACATTCCAATGAACTGTATTCTAGGAGGGCTATACTGCAAATGCCCTACTTATAAACAAGTTCAAGTTCAATGGAAGAAAAGATTTTGGAAAACAATAGAGAAAATGCAGAGAAGTTAAATCGCAATTATAGCAGTTGTATCATGAGCATGATTTTCATTTAAGTGTGTCTTTATTAATAAAACATTAGCTCAAAATTAATGTGAATTACCAACCATCTCTTTCATCAGTAGATCTTCATTTCAAGAAAAACGGATAGATCATGTTCTTCCTACCAAAATCACCCATAGAATTTATATGAGGAATTAAATGAATTATATGGCTGGTTGTCTAAATAATGGCAATGTTTGGTCATACTTATTTATAAAACTGAAGAAAAACCATCCTGAAACCAATGATAACCTATAACTAGGGTCTGGTTTTGAGATCTGTTTGAATTGAGATACATCCCACAATTCTTAATAGTTCTGCCTCTCTATTGAAATATTCTTTCAAATTTTCTCAGAATATCTTATTTTGAGAAATAAGCCAGAAGATTCTCTCTATCCATTTCTATATGTTCATAGAAAAAATGAATATTGTAGTTTAATTTATTTACCATTATCTAAGTGACACTATCTTCTATAATTCTTACAATCACACTTAAGGTATTCTTGTTTTGATTTTACACAAGGAAATGAGACTTAGAAAGGTGAATAACTGTCAAAGTTCACAGAACTGGTAAACAGTAGACACAGCTGAATTTGCTTAAAATTTATTGTTAAATCACTTTTGAATTACTGCTTTAAAAGGGTCACAATTTTGGGCTTCCCTGGTGGTGCAGTGGTTGCGCATCTGCCTGCTGATGCAGGGGAACTGGGTTCGCGCCCCAGTCTGGGAGGATCCCACATGCCGCAGAGCGGCTGGGCCTGTGAGCCATGGCCGCCGAGCCTGCGCATCCGGAGCCTGTGCTCCGCAACGGGAGAGGCCACAACAGAGGGAGGCCCGCATACCACAAAAAAAAAAAATAAAATAAAAATTTAAAATAAATAAATAAATAAAAGGGTCACAATTTAAAACTGTCTGAGTGAGGAGCTTCAAGATGGCAGAAGAATAAGACGTGGAGATCACCTTCCTCCCCACAAATACATCAGAAATAATCTACATGTGGAACAACCCCTACAGAGCACCTACTGAATGCTGGCAGAGGAGCTCAGACTTCTCAAAAGGCAAGAAACTCCCCACGTACCTGGGTAGGGCAAAAGAAAAAAGAAAAAACAGAGACAAAAGAATAGGGATAGGACCTGCAACAGTGGGAGGGAGCTGTGAAGGAGGAAAGGTTTCTGCACACTAGGAAGCCCCTTCGCGGGCAGAGACTGCAGGTGGCGGAGGGGGGAGCTTCGAAGCCATGGAGGAAGGCACAGCAACAGAGGTGCGGAGGGCAAAGTGGAGAGATTACCGCACAGAGGATCAGTGCTGACCAGCTCTCAGCAGACGGAGAGGCTTGTCTGCTCACCCGCTGGGGTGGGCGGAGGCTGGGAGCTGAGTCTTGGGCTTCAGAGGTCGGATCCCAGGGAGAGGACTGGGGTTGCTGCATGAACACAGCCTGAAGGGGTCTAGTATGCCACAGCTGGCCAGGAGGGAGTCCAGGAAAAGGTCTGGAACTGCCTGAGAGGCAAGGGACCATTGTTTTGGGGTGCGTGAGGAGAGGAGATTCAGAGCACCACCTAAATGAGCTCCAGAGATGGGCACGAGCTGCAGCTATCAGCACGAACACCAGAGACAGGCATGACATGCTAAGGCTGCTTCTGCAGCCACCAAGAAGCCTGTGTGCAAGCACAGGTCACTATCCACACCTCCCCTCCCAGGAGCCTGTGCAGCCCATCACTGCCAGGGTCCCGTGATCCTGGGACAACTTCCCCGGGAGAACACACTGCACACCTCAGGCTGGTGCAACATCACGCCGGGCTCTGCCGCCACAGGCTTCCCCCGCACTCTGTACCCCTCCCTCCCCCCGGCCTGAGTGAGCCAGAGCCCCCGAATCAGCTGCAACTTTAACCCCATCCTGTCTGAGAGAAGAACAGAAGCCCTAAGGTGACCAACACGCAGAGGCGGGGCCAAATCCAAGGCTGAACCTGAGAAGCTTTGTGATCACGGAAGAGAAAGGGAACTCTCTCCCAGCAACCTCAGAAGCAGCGGATTAAATCTCCACAATCAACCTGATGTACCCTGCATCTGTGGAATACCT
Organism: Physeter macrocephalus; assembly: GCF_002837175.3. Lineage (NCBI taxonomy): Eukaryota > Metazoa > Chordata > Mammalia > Artiodactyla > Physeteridae > Physeter > Physeter macrocephalus. The sequence continues at coordinate 91,686,992 of NC_041221.1, read as the reverse complement.
GAATAGACAACGAATCATCCCAAATTGAGGAGGTGGACTTTGAGAGCAACTATATATATATATATTTTTTTCCCTTTTTATCTTTTTTGTGAGTGTGTATGTGTATGCTTCTCTGTGTGATTTTGTCTCTATAGCTTTGCTTTTACAATTTTTCCCAGGGTTCTGTCTATCCATTTTATTTTTTTTAGTATAGTTTTTAGCACTTGTTATCATTGGCAGATTTATTTTTTGGTTTGATTGCTCTCTCCTTTCTTTCTTTTTTATTACATTTAAATTTCTTTTTTTATTTTTCATAATTATTTTTTATTTTAATAACTTTATTTTCCTCCCTCCCTCCCTCCCTCCCTTCCTTCCTTCCTTCCTTCTCCATTTTATTCTGAGACCTGTGAGTGACAGGATCTTGGTGTTCTGTCCAGGCATCAGACCTGTGCCTCTGAGGTGGGAGAACCAAGTTCAGGACATTGGTCCACCAGAGAGCTCCCAGCTCCATGTAATATCAAACAGCAAAAATCTCCCAGAGATCTCCATCTCAACACCAAGACCCACCTCCACTCAATGACCAGCAAGTTAGAGTGCCGGACACCCTATGCCAAACAACTAGCAAGACTGGGACACAACCCCACCCATTAGCAGAGAGGCTGCCTAAAATCATAATAAGGTCACAGACACCCCAAAACACACCACCAGACGTGGACCTGCCCACCAGAAAGACAAGATCCAGCCTCATCCACCAGAACACAGGCACTACTCCTCTCCACCAGGAAGCCTACAACCCACTGAACCAATCTTAGCTACTGGAGGCAGACACCAAAAACAATGGGAACTATGAACCTGCAGCCTGCAAAAAGGAGACCCCAAACACACTAAGTTAAGCAAAATGAGAAGACAGAGAAACACACAGCAGATGAAGGAGCAAGGTAAAAACCCACCAGACCAAACAAGTGAAGAGGAAATAGGCAGTCTACCAAAAAAGAATTCAGAGTAAGGATAGTAAAGATGATCCAAAATCTTGGAAATAGAATGGAGAAAATACAAGAAACATTTAACAAGGACTTAGAAGACCTAAAGAGCAAACAAAAGATGATGAACAACAAAATAAATGAAATTAAAAATTCCCTAGAAGGAATCAATAGCAGAATAACTGAGGCAGAAGAACAGACAAAAAAGTGACCTGGAAAATAAAATAGTGGAAAAAACTACGGCAGAGCAGAATAAAGAAAACAGAATGAAAAATATTAAGGATAGTGTCTCAGAGACCTCTGGGACAACATTAAATGCACCAACATTCAAATTATAGGGGTCCCAGTAGAAGAAGAGAAAAAGAAAGGGACTGAGAAAATCTTTGCAGAGATTATAGTTGAAAACTTCCCTAATATGGGAAAGGAAACTAGTCAATCAAATCCAGGAAGCAGAGAGAGTCCCATACAGGATAAATCCAAGGAGAAACACACCAAGTCACATATTAATGAAACTAACAAAAATTAAATACAAAGAAAAAACATTAAAAGCAGCAAGGGAAAAACAACAAATAACATACAATGGAATCCCCATAAGGTTAACTGTTGATTTTTCAACAGAAACTCTGAAGCCAGAAGGGAGTGGCAGGACATATTTAAAGTGATGAAAGAGAAAAACCTACAACCAAGATTACTCTAACCAACAAGAATCTCATTCAGATTCGACAGAGAAATTAAAACCTTTACAAACAAGCAAAAGCTAAAAGAATTCAGCACCACCAAACTAGCTTTACAACAAATGCTAAAGGATCTTCTCTAGGCAGAAAACACAAGAGAAGGGAAACATCTACAATAACAAACCCCAAACAATTAAGAAAATGGTAATAAGAACATACATACCGATAATTACCTTAAGTGTAGATGGATTAAATACTCCAACCAAAAGACATAGACTGGCTAAATGGATACAAAAAAAGACCACTATATATGCTGTCTACAAGAGATCCACTTCAGATCTAGGCACACATACAGACTGAAAGTGAGGGGATGAAAAAGATATTCCATGCAAATGGAAATCAAAAGAAAGCTGGAGTAGCAAGTCTCATATCAGACAAAATAGACTTTAAAACAAAGACTATTACAAGAGACCAAGAAGGCTGCTACATAATGATCAAGGGACCAATCCAAGAAGAAGGTATAGCAATTGTAAATATTTAGGCACCCAACATAGGAGCACCTCAATACATAAGGCAAATGCTAACAACCATAAAAAGGAAAATTGACAGTAACACAATCATAGTAGGGGACTTTAACACCCCACTTTCACCAATGGACACATCATCCAAAATGAAAATAAATAAGGAAACACAAGCTTTAAATGATACATTAAACAAGATGGACTTAATTGGATATTTATAGGACATTCCATCCAAAAACAACAGAATATACTTTCTTTTCATGTGCTCAGGGAATATTCTCCAGGATAGATCATATCTTGGGTCACAAGCCCTGGTAAATTTTTAAAAAACTGAAATCGTATCAAGTGTCTTTTCTGACAACAATGCTATGAGACTAGATATCAATTACAGGAAAAATTCTGTAAAAAATACAAACACATGGAGGGTAAACAATACACTACTATATAACCAAGAGATCTCTGAAGAAATCAAAGAGGAAATAAAAAAAATACCTAGAAACAAATGACATTGAAAACATGACGACTCCAAACCTATGGGATACAATAACAAACCCCAAACAATTAAGAAAATGGTAATAAGAACATACATACCGATAATTACCTTAAGTGTAGATGGATTAAATACTCCAACCAAAAGACATAGACTGGCTAAATGGATACAAAAAAAGACCACTATATATGCTGTCTACAAGAGATCCACTTCAGATCTAGGCACACATACAGACTGAAAGTGAGGGGATGAAAAAGATATTCCATGCAAATGGAAATCAAAAGAAAGCTGGAGTAGCAAGTCTCATATCAGACAAAATAGACTTTCAAACAAAGACTATTACAAGAGACCAAGAAGGCTGCTACATAATGATCAAGGGACCAATCCAAGAAGAAGGTATAGCAATTGTAAATATTTAGGCACCCAACATAGGAGCACCTCAATACATAAGACAAATGCTAACAACCATAAAAAGGAAAATTGACAGTAACACAATCATAGTAGGGGACTTTAACACCCCACTTTCACCAATGGACACATCATCCAAAATGAAAATAAATAAGGAAATACAAAGGATTATGAGAGATTACTACAAGCAACTCTATGCCAATAAAGTGGACAATCTGGAAGAAAGGGACAAATACTTAAAAAGTACAACCTTCCAAGACTGAACCAGGAAGAAATAGAAAATACAAACAGACAAATCACAAGCACTGAAATTGAAACTGTGATTAAAAATCTTCCAACAAACCAAAGCCCAGGACCAGATGGCTTCACAGGTGAATTCTATCAAACATTTAGAGAAGAGCTAACACCTATCCTTCTCAAACTCTTCCAAAATATAGCAG
>NC_041221.1:91634516-91683257 GCF_002837175.3 Physeter macrocephalus | reverse complement strand
AGACTGCACCAGGAAGAAATAGAAAATATGAACAGACCAATCACAAGCACTGAAATTGAAACTGTGATTAAAAATCTTCCAACAAACAAAAGCCCAGGACCAGATGGCTTCACAGGCGAATTCTATCAAACATTTAGAGAAGAGCTAACACCTATCCTTCTCAAACTCTTCCAAAATATAGCAGAGGGAGGAACACTCCCAAACTCATTCTACGAGGCCACCATCACCCTGATACCAAAACCAGACAAAGATGTCACAAAGAAAGAAAATTACAGGCCAATATTACTGATGAACATAGATGCAAAAATCCTCAACAAAATACTAGCAAACAGAATCCAACAGCACATTAAAGGGATCATACACCATGATCAAGTGTGGTTTATCCCAGGAATGCAATGAATCTTCAATATACGCAAATGAAGCAATGTGATACTAAAAAATTGAAGGATAAAAACCATATGAGCATCTCAATAGATGCAGAAAAAGCTTTTGACAAAATTCCACACCCGTTTATGATAAAAATGCTCCAGAAAGCAGGTATCGAGGGAACTTACCTGAACATAATAAAGGTAGTATATGACAAACCCACAGCCAACATTGTCCTCAATGGTGAGAAACTGAAACCATTTCCACTAAGATCAGGAACAAGACAAGGATGTCCACTCTCACCACTATTATTCAACACAGTTTTGGAAGTTTTAGCCACAGCAAACAGAGAAGAAAAAGAAATAAAAGGAATACAAATTGGAAAAGAAGAAGTAAAGCTGTCACTGTTTGCAGATGACATGATACTATACAGAGGGAATCCTAAAGATGCTACCAGAAAACTGCTAGAGCTAATCAATGAATTTGGTAAAGTAGCAGTACATAAAATTAATGCACAGAAATCTCTTGCATTCCTATTCACTAATGATGAAAAATCTGAAAGAGAAATTAAGGAATCACTCCATTTACCAATGTAACAAAAAGAATAAAATACCAAGGAATAAACCTAACTAAGGAGACAAAAGACCTGTATTCAGAGAACTATAAGACACTGATGAAAGAAATTTAAGATGATACAAAGAGAGCACATTAAAGGGATCATACACCATGATCAAGTGTGGTTTATCCCAGGAATGCAATGAATCTTCAATATACGCAAATGAAGCAATGTGATACTAAAAAATTGAAGGATAAAAACCATATGAGCATCTCAATAGATGCAGAAAAAGCTTTTGACAAAATTCCACACCCGTTTATGATAAAAATGCTCCAGAAAGCAGGTATCGAGGGAACTTACCTGAACATAATAAAGGTAGTATATGACAAACCCACAGCCAACATTGTCCTCAATGGTGAGAAACTGAAACCATTTCCACTAAGATCAGGAACAAGACAAGGATGTCCACTCTCACCACTATTATTCAACACAGTTTTGGAAGTTTTAGCCACAGCAAACAGAGAAGAAAAAGAAATAAAAGGAATACAAATTGGAAAAGAAGAAGTAAAGCTGTCACTGTTTGCAGATGACATGATACTATACAGAGGGAATCCTAAAGATGCTACCAGAAAACTGCTAGAGCTAATCAATGAATTTGGTAAAGTAGCAGTACATAAAATTAATGCACAGAAATCTCTTGCATTCCTATTCACTAATGATGAAAAATCTGAAAGAGAAATTAAGGAATCACTCCATTTACCAATGTAACAAAAAGAATAAAATACCAAGGAATAAACCTAACTAAGGAGACAAAAGACCTGTATTCAGAGAACTATAAGACACTGATGAAAGAAATTTAAGATGATACAAAGAGATGGAGAGATAGACCATGTTCTTGGGTTGGAAGAATCAACATTGTGAAAATGACTCTACTACCCAAAGCAATCTACAGATTCAATGCAATCCCTATCAAACTACCACTGGCGTTTTTCACAGAACTAGAACAAAAAATTTCACAACTTGTATGGGAACACAACAGACCCCGAATAGCCAAAGCAATCTTGAGAAAGGAAAACAGAGCTGGAGGAATCAGGCTCCCTGACTTCTGACTATACTACAGAGCTATAGTAATCAAGACAGTATGGTACTGGCACAAAAACAGAAATATAGATCAATGGAGCAGGATAGAAAGCCCAGAGATAAACCCACATACATATGGTCACCTTATCTTTGATTAAGAAGGCAAGAATATACAATGGAAAAATGACAGCCTCTTCAATAAGTGGTGTTGGGAAAACTAAACAGCTACATGTAAAAGAATGAAATGAGAACACTCCCTAACACCACAAAAATAAACTCCCAATAGATTAAAGACCTAAATGTAAGGCCAGACACTATAAAACTCTTAGAGGAAAATATAGGTAGAACACTCTATGACATAAATCACAGCAAGATCCTTTTTGACCCACCTCCTAGAGAAATGGAAATAAAAAGAAAAATAAACAAATGGGACCTAATGAAACTTTAAAGCTTTTGCACAGCAAAGGGAACCATAAACAAGACCAAAAGACAACCCTCCGAATGGCAGAAAATATTTGCAAATGACAAAGGATTAATCTCCGAAATTTACAAGCAGCTCATGCATCTCAATATCAAAAAAACAACCCCATCCAAAAATTGGCAGAAGATCTAAATAGACATTTCTCCAAAGAAGTTATACAGATTGCCAACAAACACATGAAAGAATGCTCAACATCATTAATCATTAGAGAAATGCAAATCAAAACTACAATGAGATATCATCTCACACCAGTCAGAATGGCAATCATCAAAAAATCTACAAACAGTAAATGCTGGAGAGCATGTGGAGAAAAGGGAACCCTCTTGCACAGTTGTTGGGAATGTAAACTGGTACAGCCACTATGGAGAACAGTATGGAGGTTCCTTAAAAAACTAAAAATAGAACTACCATACGACCCAGCAGTCCCACTACTGGGCATATACCGTGAGAAAACCAGAACAGTATGGAGGTTCCTTAAAAAACTAAAAATAGAACTACCATATGACCCAGCAATCCCACTACTGGGCATATACCCAGAGAAAACCATAATTTAGGAAGAAATATGCACCCCAATGTTCATTGCAGCACTATTTACAATAGCCAGGTCATGGAAGCAACCTAAATGCACATTGACAGATGAATCGATAAAGAAGATGTGGTACATATGTACAGTGGAATATTACTCAGCCATAAAACGGAATGAAATTGGGTCATTTGTAGACACATGGATGAATCTAGAGACTGTCATACAGAGTGAAGTAAGTCAGAAAGAGAAAAATAAATACCATATGCTAATACATATACATGGAATCTAAAAAAAAGTAATAATGGTCATGAAGAACCTAGGGGCAGGACAGGAATAAAGACACAGACCTACTAGAGAAAGGACTTGAGGACACGGGGAGGAGGAATGGTAAGCTAGGACGAAGTGAGAGAGTAGCATGGACTTATATATACTACCAAATGTAAAATAGATAGCTAGCGTGAAGCAGCCACATAGCACAGGGAGATCAGCTCGGTGCTTTGTGACCACACAGAGGGATGGGATAGGGAGGGTGGGATGGAGGGAGACACAAGAGGGAAGAGATATGGGGATATATGTATATGTATAGCTGATACACTCTGTTATAAAGCAGAAACTAACACACCTTTGTAAAGGAATCATACTCCAATAAAGATGTTAAAAATAAAATTAAATAAATAAATAAATAAAATGGTCTGAGTATAAGTAGTAAAAGTCTCTCTAAATATTAGCAGCTACTGCAAATCAATAAACAATATTCAGAATGTGATCACTGAAAAGAAAGTCCTGTTTATAACCATATTTTTTTCAAATAGTTCCCTAAAAGCAAGGTTATAATTTTAATCTGTAATACTACCTGAATATTGGAAGATTGGCTACCTACAGAAGGAATCTTTGAACTATGATTTTTAAACAATACCCTATACTGAAATTAAGGTTTTCAGGTGAGCCTGTCATATTGGAAGTTGTCTTAGTTAAAGACATACAACCCACATTTGCTAAGAGAGCTCTAAAGCTGCAAAAGCCAGACAACTTCAAGCTATCTTCACAGAATCAAACAAAATGCCAAAATTAATCAGCTAATTATGCCTTGGCTGGCATCCAGTACATTAAGAAATTCAATACATATATATTGGGTATGGGTAGAAGGCTCCAGGTCCTGAAGTACCAAGTGTGACAAAGAGAACCTTGTGGCAACTCTGAGCTGCTCAAATGGTACCTGTCCTAATCCCACTGAAAGCCCACACCTCTGCCCTGCATCCCCTGTTCTCTTCACCCCTCTTCTTGTCTCCTGTAGCTCTATATGTCCAGGTAATTTCTGGCCCTTACAAAAGAACATATGAATCTCATATTCCATTCCCACAACAAGGATGTGATTAGTAGAGACCAGCATTAGCTGCTTTTAAAATACTAGTGAGGCAGCCATGGTAACTGGCCTACATGCTTTAATTTCTTACAGCAATGACAAGTCAGTAATATGACTGCAGAAGTCCTTGGTGCAGTCATCCTCTTTACTGTTCATCAAAATGTAAGAGACTTGGCTGAAAGGTTCAGGTAACTGAGTAACTAGTCTATTTCAATGGCAAGTCATTATATTAAGCACACTTAAAGCAGAATATAGTTATTGGTTTAATTTTCAGAAGAACAATTTATAGGTCAGTTTGTTTTGTAGGTTAATTTGTTATGCATTTTCTTACCCATCTTCAGCATCTGCCAAACAGCTCTGCATCTTTTAGTGTCCCATGAAGCTTTTTTAGAGTTTTCCCCAGTTCTAGAGCTTTCAGAGTAGGCTTACAACTTTTGAATGAAATATTGTTCCCTGGATCATAATATGGGTTTACATTTTACTAATAAAGAAATTAAAAGTAGAACTAGTTTTACCAGATTAATCATACAATGTAACATTAGTATGAACAGAATTTAGACGACACAAAAATTGTATACTATAGTGTACATTGTACTGAATGTTCTAGCCTAGGAAACTTGACAAGGAGAAAAAAAGCATCCATATTGGAAAGAAATAAGTAATTCCATCTATACTTGCAAGTACCATAATCTTATATATCAAAAATCCCAAGGAATCCACAAAAACTACTAAAGCTAACAAAGAAGTTCAGCAAGGTTGCAGGATACCAGATCATGGGGCAAAAATTAATTATATTTCTATGCACAAATAATGAGAAAAATTGTATTTATACTAATATCAAAAATAATAAAATACTTAGGTATAAATTTAAGAAAAGAAGTTTAAGACGTGTACAGTGAAAACTATAAAATGCCATTGGGAGAAATTAAAGAAGATTTAAATAAGTGAAGCAATATCCCATGTTCATAGATTGGAAGACTTGTTAAAATGGCAATACTCCCCAAATTCATCTATAGATTCAACAAAATCCTGTCAAAATCTTAAAATTCATATGAAAATGCAAGGGACTCAGAATAAACAAACAATCTTGAAAAAGAAGAACACAGTTTGGAAACTCATGCTTCCCAATTTCAACACTTTCTGTAAGTCTATAGTAATCAAGGCTATGTGGTACTAGTATAGGAATAGACATATAGATCAATGGAATAGACTTGTGAGTACAATTATCCCATACATTTATGGTCAATTAAATTTTGACAAGAGTGCCAAGATAATTCAATGAGTAAAGAATAAGTTTTACAGCTTATAGTGCTGAAGATAACTAGATATCCACATGCAAAAGAAAAAAGTTGTGATCATCACAGCACATAAAAAAGTAGCTAAAAATGGATCAAAGATCTAAATGTAAGAGTTAAAAGTATAAAACTATTAGAAGAAAACCTTAGTATAAAAGTTTGTAACCCTGGATCAAGCAATTCATTCTTAGATATGACACCAAAAACAACAAAAGAAAAAACAGATAAAATTGGCCTCACTGAATTTTAAAACTTTGGTGCTTCAGAGAACAAAATGAAGAAACTCATAGAATGAAACTCATAGAATGGGAGAAAATATTTGCGAGTCATACATCTGATTAGGGGCTAGTACCCAGAATATATAAAAACTATTAGAATGCAACAGTAAAAAGTCCAGTAACTCTATTAAAAATGGACAAAGTATTTCAGTAGAATTTTTTTCAAAGAAGACGTACAAATGGATGATAAACATATTCAGCATCATTAGTCATTAGGTTATTACAAATCAAAATCACAGTGAGATACTACTTCACAAATACTAGGATATTTATAATCAAAGGGACAAACTATAACAAGTGTTGGCAATGAGTTGGAGAAATATAAAACTCTCATACGTTGCTGGTCAGAAAGTGAAATAGTACAGCCACTTTTGAAAACAGTTTGGCAGTTCCTCAAAAAGTTAAACATAAAGTTACCATATGGCCCAGAAATTTTCATCCTACATATATATCCAAGAGAATTGAAAACATATGTCCATACACAAACTAGTAGCTGAATGTTCATAGCAGTAATATTCATAAAAGCCAGAAAGTGAAATAACACAAATGCCCATCAACTGATGAAGGGACAAATAAAATGCAACATATCCATACAATAGAATACTATTATGCCAAAAGAAAAAAAAAAGAATGATTCATGCTACAACATGGATGAACCTTTAAAACATTATGCTAAGTGAAGGAAGCAGACAAAAAAGGCCACATACTGCATGATTCTTTTTATGTGTAATGTTCAGAATAAGCAAACCCATAGATACAGAAAGTAGATTATTGCTTCAAAAGACTGGAGAGGATGAAGAGTGACTGCTAATGGGCATGGGTGATAAATATCAGGAATTTAACAGTTGCCGCAAGTACACTACTCTGTGAATATACTAAAAACCACCAACTTGCACACTTTAAAGGGTGGATATTTTAGTATGTGAGTTATATTTCAGTTTTTTAAAAACTGCAGCTCTTGGAGCCAATACTAAAGAAGTCAGCAAGAATGCTACTTTGGGAATTTGGGGGAGACTGTACCTAACCAATCACTAAAGCACTATTTTGGCCTATTTTGAAGTTAACACAAGGGGCAGCAAATAATGCTGAGCTGGAGAGAAATTATAGCTTTAAGTCACTCCTTTCTTTTGGCTAAAAGAGCTGAGTTACTCTTGAATGAGAAAGGAGTGATCCTCTTCATCTACTATATAATGCTGTTTGTATTGAAACATTGAAATATTTAATAAAACAAAATAACCATATATTAAATGCTGTGACAGTGAAACAGGAGGAAAGGGGTCAGAGCACAATCTCTGAAAGAATGACATAGCCTGAGGACATGACATAAACTGATTAGAACCAAATAGGTCCAAGATGGAGGACAAGTTGACTTCCACTAGACCTTGAACCTTAGTATATGCTCATTGTAACACATCAGCAAGCTAAATGACACACCCACAGTTCCAAGGCCTATCATAAAGGTCAAAAAGTGGGCAGTGGCCCAATTCCTGGAAATCCCTATCACTTCCCCAAAATAGCTGGAATACGCCTTCCACTCATTAGCCTATGAACCTACCCACCCCCATAAAAACTGACAACCCCATACCCTGGTGCCACTCTCACCTTCTGAGATGGCCCACACTCTGTCTGTGGAGTGTGTTTCTCTCTAAATAAATCCACTTCTTACCTATCACCTTGTCTCTCACTGAATTCTTTCTGCGATGAGACATCAAGAAACTGAGCTTCATTAAGTTCGGAGACCAGGTGTGTGATCTCAATTAAAAGACCATGGATTCAAGTCCCAATCTGAGTTACAGGTTTCAACAGGACATGAATACAATCTGGTACTGTGAGGGTTCAGAACAAGCCTCCCAGTATCCATCACTTTGCATGAGGATTATTTTGAGCTAAAGGCAATTGAGATCCTGTGGGTTCAAGACAAACCCCATCTTTAACCAGCCAGAAGAATTTAAATTGGGAATTTTTCCCAGAAAAGATTTATCACTGAAGATAAATTTTATATAAGTGGTCCCACCTAAATGGCAGGGCAAACATCTAATTACTAAACATCTGCTCTTCTTATCATCCTGTGAATAACCCTCCCTTCCTTAGAAGCCCCAGGCGCCTATTCTATTCCTTAGCTCAGGATGGCATATATGCTTCATTTTACATTTCTGTCCTGGAACCTCTCATGTATGTGGGGTTCCCATATGTACAAAATTAAATTTGATTTTCTCCTGTTAATCTGTCTTATGTCAATTTAATTCTTAGACCAGACAGAAGAACCTAGAAGCGCAGAGAAAAGTTTTCTTCCTCCCCAGCAGTTTTATCTTTCAAAGACCTCACAGCCTATAAGGTAAAGCAGATCTTGTTTAAAGCATAAACATTCTATGTCCTTGCAAAATTGTTTGCATGTCTGCATCACTACTCTCCAGTATATAGCCAAGGTCCTAAGACTGTTATGAAACAATTGGAGTTGAAGCTGATGTGCACTTTACACTGAGGAGTTCCAATAACAAAATCTATCTCGAAGTCCCAGAATGGAAGAGAAACAGACAATGAGCGGAATCTGGCATATCCAATTTTTAGATGGCTTGTGATGGCAATGCTGAGGTAGAGAATGTAATAGTGGGGGGAAAAGCCTTCTGGGTATCAGGGGCAGAATTCCAGTCTCTAGAAACACTTGAAAGAAAACATGTACAAAATGATCCCCCCAGTACATGAATTACCAAGCTAGGAAGCAAGGCAATAACTCAGAGATAGGAAGGCGAGAGGGTGACATAGCTACTTGAATCTGCATATGAGGTCAAAATGAGCCTAGTGTTAAACCTTATTCTCCTAAGCTACTAACGTCAAGCTACATGAAAAATCATGTCTTATTTCTATTATTTGTCGCTCCTTCATCAACTGAGAGGTTTGGAACAGAGCGGACACTCAATAACTATTCATTGAATAAGTGAAAGAATGAAATGACCCCAGCTCTGGCAGGGGGTTAGGGGCAAAAAGCTAAGTCAACCACAATACTTGACTATCTTTATGTAGCCAGGCCTTTTAATGACATTAATAGCTTTCATGAGGTCAATAAACATAGTGTGGAAAAATTATTCCTTAATTTCTGCAAATTACTACTGAGAATTAAGTCATTCAATTACCCTTCAATGTGGCCTCAGGCTTCACTGTAATTCTAGAAGAATAGTTAGCAAAGAGCTTCCAAAACTAATGCAAGCAATCTGGCCAAGATTCCTCCTTCAATAGAGCATCCTAAATGCTGCTTACCTACAGGCATAGGCTATTAGAAGAACATCCAAAGTAAAATTCATCCTATTGTGTTTGTCAAATTCCTTGTATTTCCAAAATTATAGCAATTGTCAGTAGCCAAATATTTACTTAGGTGCTCACTGAAGTATTTGTATCATATTGATAATGTCTTGGACTGCAGTTTGTAATTTATCTAGATTTTAGTATCGCAACATAAACTTCTTAGTATGTATTTTTTGTTGGAATAACAAAGGTTGAGGACACATTTAAAATGCATTATTGGTGAAACACTCCTTGATATTTTGATCAAATTTCTTTGACTGGTTATACTGATATGAGAAAATCCATGGTAGTTATGGCCACTGAGCAATTGATATCCTGGTTTCTACTTGCTGCATAATATCATAATAAACAGGAGATAATAAAGTTGTGATTACTATCATTCTCAGTGAGAATTTATTCCTCTAATAAAATGTTTAAAGACCAGGAAATTGAATAATTCTCTTTGATGTATTAAAATTATTCCTACATTGAAAATTACCATGTTTTCATTCAACAAATTTGTATTATGTGTCTACTAGGTGGCAGGCACTTAGTGGTGTAAGAGAGGAGAAACAGAGAGCATATTATCCAGAATGGTGGATTTTCAACAATGTTTAAGATCTGTTGAACATCATGGTCGTTAAAAACATGATGAAAAGATTTTAGAAGAAGCACTGTATAAGAAAATCTCAGACTTTGTTTTTCAAACAGCAGTAATATTTTACAAAGCATGTAGATAAGATAATCAAATTTTTAAAATCTTTTATTTTTTTAATGTTTTACTCCTGACCAACCAACAGTGCCAGGTACTTATGAAACAGGATGGAAGGGGGCAGGGCACAATCGTTAAAAGAATGACATAGCCCAGGGACACAACATAAACTGATTAGAACCAAATAGGTCCAAGATGGCTGATGAGTTGACTTCCACCAGAACTTGAGCCTTAGTATACACTCATTGTAACACATCAGCAAGCTAAACGACACACCCATAGGCATCATGACAGTCCCGAGGCAGACCATAAAGTTCAAAAAGTGGGCGGTGGCCCAATTCCTGGAAATCCTCACCTTCCCCAAAATACCTGGAATACTCCTCCCATTCATTAGCCTATGAAATTACCCATCCCTATAAATACTGACAACACCATACCCTGGTGCCACTCTCGCCTTCTGAGATGGCCCACACTGTCTGTGGAGTGTGTTTCTCTCTAAATAAATCCACTTCTTACCTATCACCTTGTCTCTCACTGAATTCTTTCTGCGATGAGACACCAAGAACCTAAGCTTCATTAAGTTCGGAGACCAGGTGTGTGACCTCAGTTAAATGACTGTGGGTCCAAGTCCCAATCTGAGTTACATGGTTTCACTTAGACATTTTTGTTCCAGTCCTCCCCTGGGCTTGTTCCTCCCAAGAGGAACAAGAACTGGGGTGATAGCTCTCATGACATTTTCCTATATCCCTGCACAAAAGTAAGTGTCATAAATACTGGAATAATTTTTTATGACATGGCATGTTTGTTGCCTGTTACCAAGGCACTAATCAAGTTTTCTTTTTGTATTATCTGTCCATTAACACATTCAGAATCCCTCAGAACAGAAAAAAAAGCAAACAACTAAAAGGCAGTTTATGAGTATATTTCATACTATAAATGTACAGTGCCATGAATATATACAAACCAATAAAAATCTTAAATAAATTAATGGTTTACTCCTTTAAGGAAGCTTTCAGCGAACACTTTAGAAAGATAAAAATTACTGAAATTCAATCATGTACATAAATATGAATTTTCTTATTTTGAGTTTGCTTAGTATATGTTCTCACAACTCACAAGTTCCCTAGAACTTTTTGAATCTGTATTTACTGTTATTACTACATAACAAAGCATCAAGCTACTTGTGAAAGAGCATCAGACTAAGAGTCAGGGGTTCAGGTCTGTGCCCACTTGAGCATGTCTTTCACTTCTCTCCACCTAGTCTGTGATGGTTAATCTTACATGTCAATTTGGGCTAATATGCCCAGATAGTTGGTAAAACATTACTTCTGGGTGTGTCTGTGAGGATGTTTCCAAAGAGATTAGCATTTGAATTGGAGAACTGAGCAAAGCATGTGGCCTTCCCCAATGTGGGTGGGCATTATCCAATTCCTTGGGGGCTCAAACAGAACAAAATGTGGAGAAAAGGTTGATTCCCTCACTCTCTCTTTGAACTGGGACATCCATCTTCTCCTGTCCTTGGACTTTGGCACTCCTCAAGCCTTTGGGCTCAGACTGAATGACACCAGCTTGCAGAGGGCAGTTTGTGGGACTTCTCAGTCTCTATAATCACTTAAAACAATTCCTATAATAAATCTCTCTTTCTCTTCTTTCAGCAGGATATATATCTCCTACTGGTTTGGTTTCTCTAGAGAACCCTAATATATAGTCCAAGGGAATTGTACTATTGATAGATGCATGTTCAACTTTCTTCCATTTCTAAAATGTTATGATATATCATGATGCAACAGCTACTTCCTTTATGTTAGAACCTTTTAGTTATGACCTAGAGCATAAAGGTAGGATTTACTAAACTTAATCATCTGGTGCCTTCTTGATGTAATATAAGCTATTCATAGGAGTCATTTCTAGTCTCTGTCACATGCACAGTTCTAAATAGAGTTTTTCCTAATTGTCAGATATTCAAAGGGTTTCAGTAACATGGGGGCTGTGCAATTCTACCTGCAGTGCAATACAGTCATCACTATTCTGGCCTGCTTTTTGAGGGTGTCCAAATGAACCTAGGCTTAATTTCCCTTATTGTAAAGGATTGTAGGGCCGAAGTTTAACTTAAAGGATAAATACTCTCTCCTTTAAATGGAAAGTGATATTATAATTGCTGAGACACTTACCATGTTTGCTATCCCTATCAAGTTTTTTTTTTCTGCCGTGTTGAATAATCTTTTCAGCAATGACCCGGAGAACTATAAAGTTTAAACATAAAATTTGTAAGTTTATAGTTACATTGAGGATATAGCATTCATCCTGATGTAGATTCATAGCCTCAGATAATTGTAAAAACATTTACTTGAGAAAGCTTCTCAAGGATTCTTAACAGGCTATTTATGTGAGAAGCTGTTGCAAAAAGTGACTCTACGTGGCTCAGGACAATAACCTGATTCATATCAATGGAGGTGGAATAAAATCACATGGGAGGATGTAGCGCTATAATTGTTTGCACTGAAACCTTATAGGCCTTCTCACCCTACTCCAAAGAGTGCCATGATGATTGACTATTTAGCTTAACACTAGTATCTGCTTTCCTCAAAATACCTAGGCATTCAAGATGTGATAATTTAACTATTTGCAAGTGTTTACCTTCCTGTCTTTGACACACTGTGTCAAAGGGCTTGCTGCTCCCAGAATTTCCAGCTTGCCCTTCCTGCCTGAAGTCTTCTGCTGTCTCCCCATCCCTCACAAACACCCACTTATCTTACTTCTCTGCCCCCATCTGCAATTAAGATTGTACACTCCTTTTCTTATCCCCCTTCTCTTCCCAGTAGTAGAAATAAAATCACAGCACTTGTACCTTACTGGATACATGCCTTCCTCTTCATGATGGAAGGTTCCCAATCCAGAAAAGGAATTGTGCCACCTTTCATAGTATCCTAAGCCTAGCTCAACAGCTGGCACATAGCAGGCACTCAACTAATATTTCTGAATATCTTTATAAGTTGTAAAACTGAGACTCACAGAGAAGTAGCCCGTCTAAAGCCAATCAGTTGATTTGCTGAGAGCTGAGTCTCCATTCTTGTAGGTTTATCAATCTTTCAACCTAACTAGGCCACGTAAGGCAAAGTAGTTGGCCCATGTACATTCCAGTTATTTCACTTATTTCATTTTCTTTTATCTTCTCTAAAATAATATCCTAAACAGACTTGCTCCCTGAACTCCTGTATACCAAAACTTAAAATCATCCACGGATGTACCACCTTTGCCCCTACTCTCTGGTGTGCTCGTTTTGCACACTTAAGCATATTGCCTATGCTCTCAGAGCTAAGGAGTCTCCCTATTCTAATTGCCTGAGTGTCTGCCCCACAGCCATTAGCCATATAATCCCAAAGCAGCCAGAAAGCAAAATTTCACTTACCACATATTTTATCTTTATTGATACACAGTGTGATTATACCTCTGAAGAGGTAATGCTCCAGAAATATTAGGTATGTTCATATGAGATCCATGAGCCATTTCAAATGATAAAAAAAAAAAGTACCACTTTATGGAATTCGAACCAGTCCATTAACTTTGCATTGCATAGAACTATCAGGTAGGATTGTTAATTGAACAGGCTTGAATTTTTTAGTGGCTATTTCTTCCTTTCTGCATTAAAATCTCACCCTTATTGCCTCTGAGTATACAAACATGATACATATACAAACACTCCACTTAATTAAAAAGAAAGCCCATTCACTTAATTAGTTAGTATGAATAAAGCACCCTTTGGAAAAGATGCTACCAACTTTTGCCACTTTAAGAAAGCTATTTAACAAGTAATGGTGAATCTTCGACTCTCTTTGACTCTCTATAAATTGTGTTCTGAAACGTGTCAACATTTACATGCACACATACTTCAGATGCCACACAGGATTTTTAAACAAATTTATAGCAATATATAACCAGAAACTGTCATTTGCCGGAAAAGAAAACCGAGTAAAGAAAATGTCTTGATTGTTCTTTTCAAATTTCCTCTGTAGTTTAATAATAAGACCTAATGAGAAATGAACATCAAGCTTCTAAATACTTCACATGAACTATTGTGTCAATTCTTACAACAGCATTACATAAGAATGTTCCCATTGCCTCCACATATAGATGAGGAAAACTTAGGCACATACAGGTTAAGTAATTTGGGTAAGTTTTCATAGTTAGTAAATGGTAGAACTTGGATTTGCATCCAGGGAATCTTGATTTCAAAATCTATACACTTATTCCTTGATCTATATAAGCCTGTTAGTCAAATCAAGTGAGAACTGTGTATTTCATTTGAAAACATCTTTGCCCAGCTACGCTCAGGTATTTGTAATTACTCTAGATATCTGTCCCATGGCCATTACTGACAAATGCTGTCACTATTCAAAAGTGAACCTTTCTGGGATTCATAAATCAATTGGATATTACTACTCAAATACTCTCTGTTATTGCTCATTTCTTTGCCTGATTTTAAGGAATTCATTGTATATATTTTTTATTTCCTCAATATTTTAATACTATGAAAGTTTAGGAATCTGCCCCAAATTAGAAAATTAGTAGACTAGAAATCTGAGAAAATTGAATAGCTTATAAGACACCCATGAGCTGAAGCTATATATTAAATTTGTTACAGCTACTCTTAGGAATTTATTAACTACTGTATCAAAGTTTAAGCAGAATAGTGATCTGACTTTCCAGTCCATCATGTATTAGGAACAGAAACCAGAAGGAAATGAATGAGCAAAGTAAAAGTGATCACTTAGTACTAAAGAAGAAAGCCTGGCTACACAAAAACTGACATGGATTTATATTATTACAATGTTTAATGATAAAGATTCAAAACAATGACCCATGTTATCAATAAAGGGCTAAAATGTTCTCAATCTTGGTAATTTAGAAAAAATAATATATTGTATACAATAATATATTGTGGACAAATGTAATTTAAATGGACTAAAAATTTTTAAATAGTTTAACTATGAGGAGAAATTTGTAAAAATTACATATATGACATATATAGTTTAAAAAACTTATCAAGATGAGGCATTACTATAGTTTCCTATGGTCAGATGAATTGCTACCAATTTGTGTATTGCATATAGATCGCAGAAAAATTTTATAGAGATGGCACTCTGCTTTTTAATTCTTTTTATTTTCCTCACAGAGTGTAGAATAATTTACTGTATATAAGCTAAGACAACTTTCTTGTCCCTCTCACCCATTACCATGACTTCCATCTACTCTGTCCATCACCTGAAGCTGAGTCAATCCTACTTGTAAGCTGTTTATGTGGAACTCTTTTTTGTTGTTGTTCTGTTCTTAAATACTATGCTCTCTTTTGCTCATTTGTCTGCCTGGTCTTGATTACTCTGCTAATACCTGAATCTCCTCAGGAACGTTGCCATAAATACTAGGAATAAAAGTGAACCAATCAAGAGCCAAATTCTAATGGATAAGCATTAAGTGTCTACTGTGATAAAACTTTCCTAGGTGTTGTTGGGGATTTGCATATTGTGATAACACCTTACATATTAGAAATATATAAATGTGGCACAAGCAACCAGGAAACACCTCATCTTCCTCTATAACTGATTAATTTCTATTGGATAGGAATCTATTATTGACAAAGACAGAAATAAAGTAAGCTTTCAATCTTAGGAAATAGGCAAGTCATTAAATTAATCTAGAGCATGTGACTAAAGCATAGACACATGATTAAATATTTCAAGTCAATGTAACTGCTAATGTGGAAAAGCTGTAAAAGTGGAAGGATGCTTCCTAAATGTCCAGGCAATACAAATACAGAAAGGATAAAAACAAAACAAAACCCAAAACAACAACAACAAAAATGGCAGGGGGATGATAAAAGGCAAGATGAAGATGAAAGGAAATCAGGTAAGAAAATTAGTGGAAAAATCTGAGAAAGGAGAAATAGAAGAGAATAGAATGAATCAAAGACAATTAGAGTAGAGAGGAGAAATTAGCTTTAGGAAAAAGTAAATTCCGAGATATACATTTGGACCATTTACAATTCCATTTAGGGTGGGTTTAAACAAATGGCAAAGGTCCATTAAATAACCTTGAATACTTTAACATTTTAGATCTAATAAGGTCAGGGAAGTAGTAAACTTATCTTAATTTTTGTCTTAAAAATTTATAATAATATACAAGTGTAATTGAGACATATATTAATGTGGTTTTCTCATGTGCATTTTAGTGTGCATAACCCTCTCCTTTATTATCTAAAGTCACCTGAGTGTGAGAAGGATGAATTTAAAATTTTTAAACTGCAATTCAAATAATAATAATAACAATAGCAATGACCAAAAAACACTTTAAATATATTTTTTAATTATTCTATGCCATGTACTGTCTTCAATGCTTTGCATGTGCAATATACTGCAGATTGGCACATTCAATATCCATTTCAGCTTCCCTCTAGTGTGCGTTATCTGTGCTGAGAAGTTAAAATTACACTTTAGATCCTCTTATAGTTAGGATTCTAGATTTGATTTAGCATCCACCTGTCATATATTCTCATACATGATTTGAATTTGAAAGAGCAAAGTGGGATGAGATGCAGAGTATGAGGTTCCATTTTGTTATCAGCAGCAATATGGCCCTGTGTTTAATGACCACTTGATTGCGAGACTACCTTAGTAATATTAACAGTTTCCTGATTGTGGCAAAGGAGAATAATTTTGGGGTAAACAAATTCCAGATTTTGAGCCCTGGAGCTGAATCCTGCAGTATGATTCTGAATATTAAGAATTGTTCTGAAGTTTGGCCTGAAGCCAGTTCCTTTCCTTCAATGATATTTTTAGCCAGTAAATATCTGGCAATAAATTATTTTCTTTGTAGGTTTGGAAAAGTTGTCTGTGTTGTCTGCAACTAGCCCCATCCAGATACATCATATGAGAAAGAAAGGGTTAACACATTCTCTGACAACCAAAGCAGAATTTTTCAAGTTCAAAGTGAAACAGTAGGCTTGATAGTCAGGTTTTCTCAAGAGACAAAATAAAATTCAAATTTATTTGCCTCTCTAATGTAGTGATGGAGTTTAGGACATGCTATCCCAAAATATGGCACCTTGGCATATTGAAAATCTTAAACTGAAAGAATTTGAGAAAATAGCAAAAGCAGGAAGGTTACTCTGACCTCCCCCCACTCACCCTTCTTCCCTGAAAGCAAAAGATAAATCTCCATGTGAAAGGTACACTCCCTGTACTAGGAGAAAATAATACATTCTTATCACCAGAGACAGAAAATTTGGGGCCAAGAAATCTGTACAAAAAAAACCTTGTTAAATTTACCTTATCTTCCTAGTTACCTCTTGACCATTTACTATCCCTAGCCCAAACCCCTCTGTCTTGTCAATTTTTCACAAATGTTATCATTTCTTTGTATACAAGGTGTAAGAGCTTCTTGCCCTGGTCACTACAGTGCATCTTTATTCTCTCATGAAGGCCCCCATGTACATACAAAAAATCAATAAAATGTGTATGTTTTCCTCCTGTTAATCTGTCTTTGTCAGCTTAAATTTCAGACCTGGCTAGGGACTCTGACAGGGTCAAGTAAAACTTTTTTCTCCCCTATAGTATCAAGAAGCAGACTAAACCACTTCCTGATAGAAAGAAGAATTAAGGTGTTGAAGAAGGGAAGAAACTAGTGTCCACAACAGCACTGTGATTGATGGGAAAAGAAAGGAGATCCAAGTGAGAGACCCAGAGGTTGGAACCTATGTGTTTCAGTCTCCTCTCTCCATGTTTGATCCCAGAGTGGAGCATCAGGTAAGATCATGAAATGTAAAGGCAGGGCCTTTGTCTCACTTTACATCTGGAATTCTGGAAAGAGATCCCTTTGAAGTTTGCCCTATAATAAAATCTTGGGAGTGGGCATGTCAAAGAGATTGTTAATGAGAAGCTAATTAAACTAGGAGGGGAAGAGTGTGGCTTTCCTGAGCACATGTGATACTGTGATTATAATAAATATATATTTGGTCTTTGTCCCTGTTCCTTACATAAAGCTCCTAACCCTTGGAATTTCCTAAGTGATAAGAGCAATAAAGATGCCTTTGTTATTCAACACTTAAGTCCCTTTCAAGCACACTTGAGTTTATGTTAATGAGATGACTTTTGGAAAGACCCTAAGGATCTGATCTGTTTGCCAGGGGAACCAAACTCATGACTAGGTGGTTGGAACTTTTAGCTCCGGCTCCTCACCTTACCCCCTACCCCCCAACCCAATTCCAGGGATGGAATTGGAGATGGAGGTTGAATCAATCACCAATGGCCAATGATTTAACCAATTATGCCTACAATATAAAGTCTGCTTAATAGCCCAAAAGGACAGGGTTAGGAGAGCTCCTGGGTTACTGAACACTTGGCGGTGCAGGGAGAGTGGCATGCTTGGGAATGGGCATGGAAGCTCCTCACCCCTTCCCTTATACCTTGTCCTATGCATCTCTTTCATCTGGCTGTTCCTGAGTTATATCCTTTTATAATTAACCAGTAATCTAGTAAGTAAAATGTGTAAAAAATTAGTAAACAGGAACCTCAATTAAACAGAGTTGGGAGACCATACCATTGTATCCCCACAGCGACAGCAGAGCCCAAGAGGAAGAAAAATTGACTTCCTCTTTTTGCCTGGCAAGAGCTCAGCCAATGAGAGACTGTCAAAACTCAACCAATGAAAAGCCATTATACTTCAAACTCTTAATTCTTCCAATGGACTCTGTTTACTAAAGCCCTCCAAACTTCCTTTTTCCTCTAAGAGAATTCTCCTGTCCATTTTTACTGGAGACATTGCTTGCCATGTTTGCAGACCCCAAATTGAAATTCTTTGCTGATCCCAAATAAACTCATTTTTTTTTTTTTTCCTGGAGAAATAACTGGCAGTCTATTTGTTTTGTTTTTCTGAGTTCTGTGAGTTACTCTAGCAAATTAAGGGAATCCAAAGTTGTATACAGGGGACGTATGATTTATAGCTGGTCAGTCAGAAGCACAGGTAATAGCCTGGACTTGGTGACTGGCATCTGAAGTGCGTGCGTGTGTGTGTGTGTGTGTGTGTGTGTGTGTGTGTGTGTGTGTGTGAAGGAGGCAGTATTGTAGGACTGATCCCTTAGCCTGTAGGATCTAATGTTACCTCCAGGGAGATAGTATCAGAATTGAATTAAATTGTAGGACACCCAGCTGGTGCCCTGAGAGTTGGAGAGCTGCTTAGTATGGGAAAAACTACCACACATTTGATGATCAGAAGTGGAGTGTTCAGAGTAGAAGAGACACACAGAAGAGACTGTTTTTCCCTTACAGTACTTCTTAAGTCCTTCATGGTGTGAATGAGACCCAAATGCTATTGTGTATCATAAAGTGGGACTATACAAGAGAACTTAGCTGAGAGCCAGGAAGCATGCCATGTGGGCTACTGTAGCAAAGCATGAGGTTAGACTAGCAGAAACTTTGGTATGGACTGGTTAAGCTCTGTGCCAGATGAAGGGACATGGTGAAGTCATCTCTTCACATGCTTATTTGCCCTCTGTATCTCTTCTTTGGTGAGGTATTTAGTAAGGTCTTCGCCCATTTTTTAATTGGGTTGTCTGTTTTCTTATTGTTGAGTTTTAAGTATTCTTTGTATACACTGTATAACAGTCCTTTACCAGAAAGGAGGAAATTATATTCTTTTGCAAATATTCTCTCCCAGTCTGTGGCTTGTCTTCTTATTCTCTGGACATTGTCATTTTCAAAGCAGAAATTTTAAATTTTAATTAAGTCCAGCTTGTCAATTATTTCTTTCATGGATTTCACATTCAGTGTTGTTATCTAAAAAGTCATCATCATACCCAAGGCCACTAGGTTTTCTCTGTGTTATCTTCTAGAAGTTTTATAGTATTGTGTTTTATATTTAAGTCCATAACCCAGTTTGAGTTAATTTTTGTGAAGAGTATAAGGTCTGTGTCTAGATTCAGTTTTTTGTGTGCAGCTGTCCAGTTGTTCAGCACTATTTGTTGAAATGACTATCCTTTCTCCATGGTATTGTCTTGGCTCCTTTGTCAAAGATCAACTGACTACATCTTGGGTCTATTTCTGAGCTGTCTGGTCTGCTCCCTTTTTTTGGTTCATCCATTATTTTACCAATACCACACTCTATTTCTGTAGCTTTACACTAAATCTTGAAGTTGGGTATCATCATTCCTCAAACTTTGTTCTTCTCCTTCAATATTGTGTTGATTATTCTGGATATTTTGTTTCCCCATACAGACTTTAGAATCAGTTGGGATATCCACAAAATAACTTGCTAGGTTTTTTATTGGAATTGCATTAAATCTATAGATCAAGTTTAGAAAAACCTGATGTCTTGATAATATTCAGTTTTCTTGTCCATGAATATGGAATATCTCTCTCCATTGTTCAGTTCTTTGATTTCATTCATGAGAGTTTTCAGTTTTTCTCATGCAAATCTTGTACATGTTTTGTTAGATTTATACCTGAGTATTTCAGTTTTGGGAGGGGTGCTATTGTAATTAGTATGATGTCTTTAAATTTGAAAATCCACCTGTTCATTGCTGACATACTGAAAAACAATCAATTTTTGAGTATCAACCTTGTATCCTGCAACCTTGCTATAATTGCTTATTATTTCCAAGAAGGGTTTGTCTGTCAATTCTTATTGATTTTCTACATAGATAATCATGTCATCTGTGGACAAAAGCAGGTTTATTTCTTCCTTCCCAATCTGTGTGCTTTTATTTTCTCTTTGTCTTACTGAATTAGCTAGAAATTCCAATACAGTATTCGGTAAGAATTGTGAGAAAGACGTCATTGTCTTGTTCTTGATCTTAGTGGGGAAGTGAGTTTCTCACCGCTAAGTTTCATATTAGCTGTCATTCTTTGGCAGATATTTTTTTCCATTTGAGAAAATTCCTCTCTATTCCTAGTTTACTAAGTGTTTTTAATCATGCAGAGGTGTTGGACTTTGTTGAATGCTTTTTCTGCATCTACTGATATGAACATGTGATTGTTTTTCCTATTGATGTGATGTATTACCTTCATTGATTTTTGAATATTGAAACAGCCTTGCATACCTGGATAATCCCACTTGGTTGTGGTGTATAATTCTTTTTATACATTTTTGGATTTCATTTGCTAATATTTTGTTCAGAATATTTGCTTCTATGTTCAGGAGAGATACTGGTCTGCAGTTTTCTTTTGTTGTAATATCTTTGTATGGTTTTGGCATTATGGTAATACTGACATTATAGAATGAGTTAGAAAGTATTCCCTTTGCTTCTATCCTCTCAGAGAGATTACACAGAATTGGTATAATTTCTTCCTTCCAAATGATAATATTTGGTAGAATTCACCACGGAACCTGTTTGGACCTGCTGCTATCTGTTTTGGAAGGTTAATTATTTGATTCAATTGCTTTAACAGTTATAGGCCTATTTAGATTGTCTGTTTCTTCTTGTGAGGGTTTGTGCAGCTTGTGTCTTTCAAGAAATTGGTTCATTTCATCTAGGTTATCAAATTTGTGGGCACAGAGTTCTTCACAGTATTCCTTTATTATCCTTTTAATAAGAACTTTAGTGATGTCCCCTCTTTCATTTCTGATATTAATAATTTGTGTCCTTTTTTTCTTAGTTATCCTGACTACTGGCTTATCTATTTTATTGATCTTTTAAAGAACAAACTTCTGGTTCCACTGATTTTCTCTACTGATTACCTTTTTCAGTTTTATTGTATTCTGCTTTAATTTTTATTACTTCTTTTTTCTTCTATATACCTTGGATTTAATTTGCACTTCTTTTTATAGTCTCCTAAGATGGAAACCTAGTTTATTTTAGATCTTTTTTTCTTTTCTAATACCATTGATCTTTTGATCTTTGAACAACATGGGTTTGAACTGCATGGATCCACTTATACTTGGATTTTTTTCAATAAGTACATACTACAGTACTACACAATCTGCAGTTGGTTGAATCCACAGATGCAGAACCATGGATGTGGATCCAAAAATATGAAAGGCCAACTGTAAAGTTATACACAGATATTCAACTGCACATGACATTGTCTGCATTGTTCAGAGTCAACTGTATCTAATGTCTAATTAATGTCTGCATTGTTCAGGTTCAACTGTATCTGTAGCAATGTTACAAATTTTCCTCTAAGCACTGCTTACACTGCGTCCCACAAATTTTGATAAGTTGTGTTTTCATTTTCATATAGCTCATATTTTAAAATTTATTTTTATATTTATTCTTTGCCTCCTGTGTTATTTAAATGTGTACATTTTGGCATATTTCAGTTATCTTTCTGTTATTTATATATACTTTAATTCCACTGTGGTCTAAGAACAGCCATCGTATGATCTATTTTCTTCTAAATTTTCTTAACATGTGCTTATAGACCAGAATGTGGTCTATATTGGTGAATGTTGCATATGAGCTTGAAAAGATTGTGTATGCTGCTGCTGTTGGATGAAGTAGTCTGTAGATAACAATTATATTCAGTTGACTGATGATGTTGTTGAGATCAACTATGTCCTCACTGATTTGCTGCCTGCTGGATCTGTTAATTTTTTTTTTTTTTTTTTTTGTGGTATGCGGGCCTCCCTCTGTTGTGGCCTCTCCCGTTGCGGAGCACAGGCTCCGGACGCGCAGGCCCAGCGGCCATGGCTCACGGGCCCAGCCGCTCCACGGCACGTGGGATCTTCCCAGACCGGGGTGCGAACCCGGTTCCCCTGTATCGGCAGGCGGACGCGCAACCACTGCGCCACCCGGGAAGCCCATGGATCTGTTAATTTTTGATAGAGGGGTGTGAAGTCTCCAATATGACAGTAGATTCATCTATTTCTCCTTGCAGTTGCATCAGCTTTTGTCTCATGTGGTTTGACACTCTATTGTTAGGCACATACATACACACTAAGGATTGCTATGTCTTCTTGGAGAATTGACTCCTTTATCATTATGTGATGCCCTACTTTACCCCTGATAACTTTCCTTGCTTAGAAGTCTGCTCTATCTGAAATTAATAGAGCTACTCCTGCTTTCTTTCCATTATTTTTTATCATGGTTCTTTTTCTCCATCCTTTTATTTTTAACCAATATGTGACTTTGTAGCTAAAGTGGGTTTCTTGTAGACAACATATAGTTGGGTTTTGTTTTTGATCCTTTGTTCTTTGTTCCTATTTTTCTTTCTTTTTCTTTTTTGGTCTTTTGTGGTTTTAGTTGAGAATTTTATATGATTTCATCTTCTTAACATAGTTTAAAAACTTTTTTTTAGTAGTTGCTCTAGAGTTTGAAATATACATTTACAACTAATTCACATCCATTTTCAAATAACACTGTATCACTTCAAGGGTAGGGTAAGTTTCTCATGACAAAATAATCTTAACTCCTCCCTTTTGTCCCTTGTTTCAATGCTGCCATTCATTTAACTTAAATATAAGCTTACATTAGCATATGTACACATATATGGCATACATAAGTTATTATTTTGAACTGCTATCAGATCAGTTAAGAAAAATAAGAATTTTAATTTTAGCTTCACTTATTACTTCTTCAGTGGTTATGTTTTATGTAGATCCTAGTTTTTGACCTATATATTTTTGTGTCTAAGAAGTTCTTTTAACATTTCCTGCAAGGCAGGTCTACTGATAACAAATTTCCTTAGTGTTTGTTTGAGAAAGTCTTTTTTCACCTTCACTTTTAAAGAGTAATTCTGCAGAGTACATAATTCTAGGTTAGTATTTGTTTTTCTCTCAATACTTTAAATTTTTTATTCCACTCTCTTCTTCCTTGCATGTTTTCTGAGTTTAACTATGAAGTAATTTTTATTTTGTAATTTTTATTTTGTAATTTTTATTTTGTTTCTCAAAAATAAAAGGTGTTTTTTTTTCCTCTGTCTTCTTTCAGAATTTTATGTTTATCTTTGATTTTTTTGTTGTTTGAAAATAATATGCCCAGCTGTAGGGATTTCTTCTGGGGGGTGGGGTGCATTTATCCAGCTTGGTATTCTCTGAGCTCCCGGTATCTGTAGTTTGGCTTCTGACATTAATATTGGGAAATTCTCAGTCATTACTGTTTCAAATATTTTTCTGTTCCTTTTTCTCTTTCTTCTTCTTCTAAAATTCTCATTACACATATAGAGTTGTCCCACAGTCCTTTGATATTCTATTCTATTTTATTTTTTCTTTGTTCTCTTTGCTTTTGGTTTTTCATAATTCTATTGATACACCTTCTAGCACAAATATTCTTTCCTCAGCTGTGTCTATTAATAAGCACATCAAAGGCATTCTTCATTTCTGTTACAATGATTTTTAACTCTAGCATTTCTTTTTGCTTCTTAGGATTTTCATCCCTCTGCTTACACTGTCCATCTGTTCTTGCATGCTGTCTACTTTATCCATTAGCCCTTAGCATATTAATTACAGTTGTTTTAAATTCCCACTCTGCTAATTCCAACATTTCTGCCAAGTCTGGTTCTGATGCTTGCTCTGTCTCTTCAAATTATTTTTCACCTTTTAGTATGCCTTGTAATTTATTTTTGATAGTCACACATGATGTACCATGTAAACGAAGGCTCTGTAAGTAGGCCTTTGCCAATGTGGCGGCAAGGTGTGGTGGGGAGGGAAAGTGTTTTTTATTCTTATGATTAGGTCACAGTCTCTTAGTGAGCCTGTGTTTCTGCATAATGGAATTCATAAAAGATTCTCAGAATTTTTCTCCCCTCTGAGAGGGGACAGGATGGCTAAAGTTCACTGGATTTGAGCATTTCTCTTCCCTAAGGTTGGTTAGATTCTAAAAATTGTCCAGCAGGTTAGGCTCTGGTTCATTGTTTTCTCCTGAGGGCAGCCTTTATTAGGAAAAACAAAGCATTCTGGCATTTCAAAATGGTCTCTCTTCCTATCCTGCCAGAAACAAGAGGACATTTTTCTCTGATTTTTACTGTGGGAACCTGGTTGCTCTCTTGGACAATGAGAAGAGAATATCTATATCTATATCCATCCACAGGGGTAATTTGTATTATTATCATAACTTATTTAAAGTTCACAGAACTAGAACAAAAAATTTTAAATTTGTATGGAAACACAAAAGACCCTGAGTAGCCAAAGCAATCCTGAGAAAGGAAAATGGAGCTGAAGGAATCAGGCTTCCTGACTTTAGACTTTACTACAAAGCTACAGTAATCAAAACATTATGGTACTGGCACAAAAACAGAAATATAGATAATGGAACAGG
The DNA here is from genome assembly GCF_002837175.3 of Physeter macrocephalus. Taxonomy (NCBI): domain Eukaryota; kingdom Metazoa; phylum Chordata; class Mammalia; order Artiodactyla; family Physeteridae; genus Physeter; species Physeter macrocephalus. The sequence goes on along the minus strand of NC_041221.1, from coordinate 91,658,077 downwards.
ATAGAAAGCCCAGAGATAAACCCACACACATATGGTCACCTATCTTTGACAAAGGAGACAAGACTATACAATGGAAAAATGACAGCCCCTTCAATAGTGGTGCTGGGAAAACTGGACAGCTACATGTAAAAGAATGCAATTAGAACACTCCCTAACACCATACACAAAAATAAACTCCAAATGGATTAAAGACCTAAATGTAAGACTGGACACTATAAAACTCTTAGAGGAAAACATAGGCAGAACACTCTATGACATAAATCACAGTAAGATCCTTTTTGACCCACCTCCTAGAGAAATGTAAATAAAAACAAAAATAAACCAATGATACCTAATGAAACTTAAAAGCTCTTGCACAGCAAAGGAAACCATAAACGAGATGAAAAGACAACCCTCAGAATGGGAGAAAATATTTGCAAACGAAGCAACTGACAAAGGACTAATATCCAAAATTTATAAGCAACTCTTGCAGCTCAATAACAAAAAAACAAACAACCCAATCCAAAAATGGGCAGAAGACCTAAATAGACATTTCTCCAAAGAAGATATACAGATTGCCAACAAACACATGAAAGAATGCGCAACATCATTAATCATTAGAGAAATGCAAATCAAAACTACAATGAGATGTCATCTCACACCAGTCAGAATGGCCATCATCAAAAACTCTAGAAACAATAAATGCTGGAGAGGGTGTGGAGAAAAGGGAACCCTCTTGCACTGCTGGTGGGAATGTAAATTGATACAGCCACTATGGAGAACAGTATGGAGGTTCCTTAAAAAACTAAAACTAGAACTACCATATGACCCAACAATCCCACTAGTGGGCATATATCTTGAGAAAATCATAATTCAAAAAAAGTCATGTACCAAAATGTTCATTGCTGCTCTATTTACAATAGACAGGACCTGGAAGCAACCTAAGTGTCCATCAACAGATGAATGGATAAAGAAGTGGCACATATATACAATGGAATATTACTCAGCCATAAAAAAAGAATGAAATGCCATTTGCAGCAACATGGATGGACCTAGAGATTACCATACTAAGTAAGTCAGACAGAGAAACAAATATGATATCACTTATATGTGGAATCTAATAACAATGATACAAATGGACTTATTTACAAAACAGAAACAGACTCACCAAAGGGGAAATGTGGGGTAAGGGATAAATTAGGAGCTTGTCATTAACATACACACACTACTATATATAAAATAGATAACCAACAGGGACCTACTGAATAGCACAAGGAACTCTACTGAATATTCTGTAATAACATATATAGGAAAAGAATCTGAAAGAGAATGGATATATCTGTAAATGAATCACTTAGTTGTACACCTGAAACTAACACAACATTGTAAATCAACTAAATTCCAATACAAAACAAAAATTAAATTAAAAAAAGAATCAATTACAAATATTGAGCATGAGAAAGAAATGTTGTCCTGAATCTGGTCAAAGAAATCTTTTGTGTCATGAAGTAAAAATTTAATATCAAAAAGAAAAAATTTCCCTCTGTTTCTGTATGTCCCCATTCCCATCCATATTGCTGTGAAACTTTTTCTCAATGATTTCAACATGTCACTCCAATATTTATAAATCTTTCTAAGATATAGTAAAATCTCTGCATAGCAATGAAGCCTAGTAGATAGAAGTCACATTCAGTATATCAAGCATTATATTACTGTTTACTGGTGAAACTGGTCTTATTTTTGAATTAAAAATTTGGGTAGAGTGAAGGAAGTAGAAAAGGAATCTAATGGCTTAAATGTGGCAATTTACAATTTATATAGTTATATTTTTTACACACATATATAACTATATAAATAGAAACTTTCTTTATATAAAACTCTATATAAATCTATCAATTATCTATGTCCTTGAAAAATTATAAACAAAACTGTCTAAACAGGACTTTAGAAAGATCAAGAATTGTAATAGGCATCAGATATGTAAGAGAATGTACTTTGAAGGAAAGTTTATCTTTGGACGGTAGGAAATGACAGTGTGGTATTGGGGTGAGGTTTACAGGGAGGGTAAAGTAAATGAAGAAAAAATGAATAAAATACTGAAGTCAGAATTAGGGCTTCCTTTAGTTAAGGGTTAGGTTTAATAACGGATACAATTTTGAAATTTAGTAAAGTGGTGAGAAATATATAACATTTGAAATATTCTATCTATATTTTTAAAAAAATATGAAATCTAAGAATCTTCCATAATTTCTGAAAATCAAGTAATCAATAAATGTTACTGTAGTGTCTTGGTAAACAGAAGTCAACTTTTTTGTGTTCACTGTAGAATAAATTTTAGCTCTTTCTCTTTTCTCTGGGCCTCTTTCTCTCTGGGTATATGTATGTGTATATATGCCTTGAGCACAACAACAGAAAATGAGATAATATACCACTTTTCTTGGCCATAAATGTGTTGCTTCTTAACTTAATGTGGTACTCTCTTTCATACTGACATTTTTAGCATTAGGCAATGTTTAATAACAAGAATAATACGTTATATGTGTTAGTTATCCTCTTAGACCAAACTGTCACTATTTTGCATATTTACTTACATCAAATCTTACAAGAAATGGAAATGATCTTTTCATGAATTGAGATGCATATTTCCAAATGGAAAGGGAGAAATGTACACATAAATCTAGTTAGGAAACGATTACGTGAGTTGAACTTACATGTGAAATTTTCTGGATTTGTACTTGAAACAGAGGGAAACTACTGAGGTTATTTGGGTACTAAAAATTGATTCTATTCCAAAGACATTCTTGAAAGGGAATCTCTTATAAGGAGAAAGCCTCAGCCAGGCACCAATCACTTTTATCAACCCTCATGCCCCCTCCTACACCTCCTGATTTTTTGTGCATATGCATGTTTTTGTTAAATCACTGACAAGGAAACTACCAGCCTTATGTTTTCACTAATGTTAGGAACAGCACACAGAATTTGTAATGTTAAGCATAACAGCTGATAATACTACAGAGGAGTAGAAAAGGAGAAAAAAATGATGCCATTAACCATGCAAATGTGTGCCACATCTGTATTAAATTGTCATTTGCATGAATACAGCTAAGGCAAGCAGGATTACTGTCATTAGAGCAATGCTGTTTGCACTGCTATATTGTACTTAAGGTTGTGTGGGTGTTTCCATTTATAATGCCCCCCTTCTTTTCAGGGGTTTATAATTTTGTTGTAATAATCTGCTTTTGGATGAAACATTACTACGAGTTCATGGGGGGAGCAATTTTTAATTATAAAATTGGATTCAAATTGTTCAGCCATATTTTAGCTGGAGAAAAGCATTTAAGCACACTAACAAAAAAATTACATTTTCTTTTAAAATACAAGTCTTTAGAATTGAATTTGTGAGAAATTTTTTTTTTTTAAGTTTAAGGTAGAAAACTACTTTTACTGTAGCATTCTGTTTGTTGATTTTCTGTGTAGTGTCCCACCAGGAGACCAATACTATATACATAATTTGTCCACTTCAGTTCTTAAACTTCCAAAAGAAGTTATTTCAAGTAAATGTTTTATTAATTTTTCTTAACATATGGTTTTATCATATCTGCTCCTGATAAACTACATACTGCATATTAATATAGGGTCTCTTCATCCTCTAACAAGGCACAAGGTAGCATACACATATTAAAGAACAATTTTACGATCAGTGTTGCCTAGTTATGGTTGAATAACAGATTACTTCAGCAACTTCATGGTGGCAAGTAGCTTAAGTTATAGAGTAGAATTTTTAAAAAATAAAAGATGTTTGACTTACAAGTATGAATTTGAGTAACTAGTGTATTGACTTTATATAGGCATTGGTTGGCAAGAGATGTTGGCTGTGCATGGGTTGTAATCACTTTCAGCAACTTTAAATACTGAACAGGAAAGATATTTATATATACCTGTGTTCTTTGTTATATAGTAATGGCTAAAAACAGTACCTAAGCTAATGCACACAAGTTAATAGAGTTATTGTTGACTGAATTAATTCAGATTGTCTCTACAATACTCTTGGGAAAAGATAGTTATTTGTTAGTTTACGTACATCCCCATGGCTTTGAGAATTGTCATTTTGTAGTTATACAACGACAATGTTTATGTGCTGAAAATACATGTACATTTGTAGAAGTATACTAATTCAGGATCCTTTTGGAAAGCAAATGACATAATTAAATAGGAAAAATTTGAAGAGAGTTTTCTAAAGGTACTATTTATAGCATGATTGGGATAGACAAGGGCCACAAGACATAGTGCAGCCTCTTGGGATTAGTAACAGAAGAGATTTAGTGCCAGATCTAAGTCTGAAGGGCAAGAGGAGAGGGGACAGTTATTGGAACCAGGAGGGAGAGATTAGGAGAGGCCCTCCTGATGGGAGCTGTGACATTCGGTCAAAAGAAACAACCATCCCAAGGTAATCTATCAGAGAATGAGCAGGCACATTAAACACTTGGGCCTCAATTTACTCACTGGCCCTAATCTTCTTGTAATGTACGTCCATGGCCTTTGAGGGGACAAACAGAAGGTCATTCTTGGCCATTGGAAGAAGAATCCAGAACAATAAGTAACGATAAAAGTAATGAATTTAAATGGATGCAAAATCTTAACAAGTAAGGTTATTTTTGTTAATATACATGTCATGCAATATATTACTTTACTCAAAGTTTGACTAATTCATCAGTTCACAAGTAACTTCTGTAGTGTCTATTACATAGAAAATGTAACCTTACACCTTACACAGATATCTATAATTCTGGCATAAGTGCTATTTCAGTGGTACAAAGTGAATGTTATCAAGAGATGGGCAGTAGGTGATCCATTCATAAGAGTTGTGGAGAAAGACATATAGAACACGTGCCAGCTGATGTAGGTTTTAAATGGTGGATATATTTCCATCGGCAAGGTATGGATCTTCCTGCCTGAGGAAAATTATCTTCATGGTACAAGAGCCAGAAAGGAATGTTTCAAAAAATGTTTCACGTGGGGACAGTGTTAGTTTAAAAAAAAAAAAAAAAAAGTAAAGGCTGATATCTTCTAGGAGGGGAACTTAAATGCCAGTCTATGAAATTTGTATTTTGTTGAATATGATAGGAAAGTCTATGAGTTTCAGAATAAGGAAGTAACGCAGTCATAGCAGCCCATGAGACAGATCAGCCTGGCTTCCCCAATTAGTTTGTACTATTTTGGAGAGGTTGGGGTGGTGGACAATCCACTTACAACATCAGTACACCAATATTCACTTAAGAGGACAAGGATTGAATTAGAATGGAGGCGAGGAAATAGAAAAAAGAAGGCACAAACATGAAGAGACTTAACATGCATTTCAATACTATATTTAAATTTGAAAGAGCCGTCTCTGATCAACTTAAGAAAGAAATATTGAGATTATTAAATGTATCACTGTCTAGCATCATGTCCTTCTGAATGTTTCTTCCCACTATGCTTTACAAAGCCAAGGGAGGCCGATCGCTTTTTCCTTTGCTTCCCTGCCGTTCCAACAATTATCATTATCTCTAATCCCAGACTTGCTTATCCTGCTGAGCGTCCAATAGCTATTAAAGATAGTTTTTTGCAGTGTTAACTGAAGCCCTCAGTCCAGTGGTGGCGTGTGGATATTTTGGCATATTTTAAACCATGCTTTTTTGAGTGGCTTACTGTAATTTATCTAAGATATTTTCATCTAAAAAACGTATTCACCTTACCTGACTTGAAACACATGGCTAGAAAGTTGTATGCTGTTCTTATTTCAGGATTCTTATTGATTAAGGGAATTTGTTTATTATGTTTATTTGTAAATTGGTTGTGTGAGATCGAAATTTACTCGTAATAGTCATGACAACAAAGGCATCAATAGTACTGATAATATTCCAGATTTATCAGTCAAGACATAAAGGGGTGGGATAGGGAGGGTGGGAGGGAGACGCAAGAGGGAGGGGATATGGGGACATATGCATACATATGGCTGATTCAGTTTGATATACAGCAGAAACTAACACAATATTGTAAAGCAATTATACTCTAATAAAAATGTAAAAAAAAAAAGATGTGAAGAGACAGGGAAGTGTATGTCATTCGAACTAACCTTTTTTTAAAGATACAAATAGTAGATGTGGTTAAAAAACACTTAGCATCATCACCCACAAGTCTACCTTAGCTCTCCCTCTGTCCCATTTACTTTTGAAAATAAAAATGAACTGAATACAAATAACTACACTAAAATAAAAATAAAATAAATGATGGCAACACAAAACAAAAATAAGATTTATCAGCCAAGTAAAAAACCAAGACTTTACTAGAAATAACAGAATAACACATGACCCCTTCTGAAAAGTTCATATAAACATGAAATTCTTAGTGCAACTATTAAGGCTGAAATCCTTTTCTCTGTCAGTCTTTATCCTATCAGATAAGGATGCTAAGTTACAAGTTTTTGAGGGAGGCCTGACTTTGAAAGAACTAGAAAATGTCCCTATGAGCAAGTCTCTCTGTGCCTCCCTGGCTTTGCATTGCCAACTCTGTTAAATTTAAGAGTTGGGCTTGTGGATCCTTACACTGTCTTTCAGATGACTGGCATGATTCCTTAACTCAATTTCAAACGTGCATATGTTGATAGTGCGAGAGACCTACAAAATAAAGTGTTCAAAATGTAAATGTGTTAGATTTTATGAGGTGAATTTGAGAAATTATTATGGTTCATAATGACAATACGTGAAGACAAAGGTTTTGTCTTCATGGAACCAAGAAGTGAAGCAAAAGATTATACACACATACACACACACACACACACATTTCAGTCGCTAAGCATATTTTCAAACATCTGGATCTTTTACATTATGGAGACCAAAACATCCAGATGTTTTCCCTGAATTTTAGTGCAAGGCATATTTTCAATACATCCATTGAAAATCAATATTACTAACCCCAAAGAACAGTACATGTATGGGTTTTGTGTGTGTGTGTGTGTGTGTGTGTGTGTGTGTGTGTGTGTGTGAGAGAGAGAGAGAGAGAGACAGAGACAGAGACAGAGAGAGAGAGAGAGAGGAAGAAAAGGAGGAGGGAGGGAGGGAAAAATTCCCAGGCTCCTACACCACAGTGTATAACACAATATATCTTACAACCACTTGCTGAAAAAAGTGAGTGAAATTCTCCATTTCTCAAGCTTAATGTCATCTTGACTTTGGTCTCAGACTTAAAGGAAGGATTTATCATGACTTCATCTCTACATGGACAAAGAATATTCATTTTAAACATATTACTGTCGATAATCGAATGTGTGTGCGCGTGTGTGTGTTTTCACAATGTCTTGTGACTTACCCTGTATTTTATTTTACCTAAATTCTTGCTCTCAAATATATGTAGACCTGCACCATCCTTTTATTGCTCACTGTGTTTGTGTTGGAAATAGGTGGGGAGAACCCTTTCAAGTGAGCTGCAGGACTGCAGGACTACTTGTGTCACTAAAGGAGTCTGATTTCCTGACCTGTCAGTTCAAGTTACTGTAAAAAGAGCAGCTCTTAAAAATGCATGACTTCATGTGGTCAAATGTGTCAAAAATGGTTTAAAATAATACAATCCTAAGAACCATAGGCGGTGGGAGTGAACAGCATAAAGAATTACTGGTATTTTCCTCTCTATATCCCATATTTATTGCCAGTGCCATAAAGGCACACCAGGAACACATGTGAGATGCAGTCATTTTCTCCAAACAAGTTTTGCCAAAATTACTGCATTTACTATGATTATACTTATTAATTAATTATCTTGATATTTATTGCTGGATTGTCTATCTCTAAATGTTCATGTGCTTTGACTTCGAAGCAGTTCTTGCTCTAATCATGAGATGAGGAAGGACGTTGTAGAGTGTGACTTCTGAATGCTATGGTGTAACATTCTGGGAGTAGTCACCAGAGAAATCACACTCTTAGGGGAATCATTTACAAGTTTTAAAACAATCCGACCCTTTCACCTTAAGTGAAAAGAAGCCTGGAACAATACTGAATAACTAACAGCACTTCCTAATTATGCTGATTCTTTTTCAAAGTTGTATCAGTGTACATTTGACTGGGATGCTCTGACTTACATATAATTTTAAATCAAATTGTTATGAAGTAGGAAATATTTTTAGCTTTATAATATATAGTTCTATTATTGTGTATATTATGCACCTAATCATGAGAGAAATAGCTTTAATTTACATTCTAAGGAGTTCACTAGTTGGAACATGATTTTTTCTCTTTAAACACGTTCATTTAATTTTGTAGTTTGAACGTTGCATTCCATATTCTACACTCTATTCACTGATGGTACCAAATTCAGCAAAAATATGTGCATTAATTTATGTAGGTGGAGCTATCTTTACTCACACAAATTAAGCAGAACGGTGTATGGTAACATAACCTGCATCCTCAAAGGCTCCTCAGTGTGTCTGTGTTGGTTCTGTTCACAAACCAGTGCACTGCAATCTTGCAGGTACAAATTTGGAAGCTTTTTCAAAAACTATGGTGCATCATTTTATTCTTGAAAAATGATTAGTATGTTAGCTTAAAAATTTCATAATGCAAATTATATTTTATTCTGGAAATTCATGAAGGTCTAAATTTAAATATATTGTCATCATTTTCTTAGCCTAAAAGCACAGAAGAAACTAAATATATCTGAAGGTATTTTTCTTTGGAAATTCAGGCCTGTAATATGTGTTGAGGATAAGTAAACAGTTGGCAAGGAACTCCCTCTTGTGGTCAAACATTCTTAATTAGAAAAAGAGATGTGTACTCAACCCATGGTCTGGATTATTAAAACGTGGGTCACTTGTAACCATTAAGATTAACAATACTGATATAAGTGGTTTTACTGAAGCAATCCTTTGCAAATTAGAGCTGAATTCTGAAACATATGCTCTTAATTTTTCCTAAAACAGAGCTTTGCACTGCTGTTCAGGATAAATCCACTTTGAATTTCAATTTCCAAGGTTTCTTGTTACTTTTAAAATACATAACATTCTTTTAAAACTATATGCACACACACACTTAAATACATACATATAATATACATATATATCACTGTCAGTCACAGAGTGGAAGACGTTTATGAATTCAGTATTGTAAGAAGCTCACATCCTCTTTGTTTTGATCTCAGCACTTTGTTTTCTCATAGTTTCTAAAACTGTAGGACCACTAAATGTTTCTTTAAGCAGCAGGAGAAACAGTTCCCATATGCTGTTAACCAATGCTCTCCCAGAGTACCAGTGGCAAGTCTATTGTCAGAGGTAATAAATGCCTGACATCCAATCAGAAATGTTCTAAACACTTACTATGAATGAAGCAAATTACCAGACAAATAATGAAGCTGACAAATTCTGATTTTTTTCCTGATTGTTTCACCTAAGCAGTGTCTCCAACCACTTCACAAGATAGGTAATAGGCAGACACTATCTGTCCTAGTACTGAGTATGCAATTCACTTCCACGATATCAAATTAAAACCTGATGCCAAGAAGCCTGGGATTTAACTTACCTTCTGACAGCACATCAAAGGTTGGGAAGAAGGCCCTGTGCTCAGATCAGGTCACTGCTGCAAGTTCAAATACTAACGATACTATCTGAACCAACTTCTTTTGGGAACGACTTCAATATCAGCAAAAGAAAGCTCCCAAGTTCAATGGAGTCATTATTTAAGGGTGAAAGAGAGTGAGAGAGAGAGATGCTCATCATATAAGTTCTGCAGTTTGTGCAAGAATGTCTACATGTGGAGAGAGCTATTTCTGTACACGTGCTGGTTCCAACATCCCTTTGCCTGCCTAAAGTTAAACACTCAATTAATCATCAGCCAAATTATGCACTTGTGCTTTCTTTATACAAGCTAGGGAAGAGTATGCATGAGAGGACAAAATTGTTTGTCTTTAAATTTTTATTCATATTTCCCAGCTGTTCTTTTTGTTAAGTTCTGTTGACTACGGTGTATTTATGTTAAAATTGTTTTCCTTATTTTTTTATTGATATAAAACTCGGTATGTTCACTATAGAAAAATCAAAAGTGTACACATTTTTTATAATATTAGATACATAAACATTTGTGTCTCTCAAAACATGGGTAACTGTATAGTAGTTTTAACAACGTTATTTAACAGACATTAACTAATTTCTATGTTCATAGATGGGTTTGTTTGTTTTTTTAATATTCTCATTTTTAACATCAGCATACCCTCTACTCTCTATTGTATGAATAAACTATAATGTATATACTCAAACTACCATTTAAATATCTTAGCAACTTTTTCAATATTAAGAAAAAATTATAAATATTCACATAGTTATATCTTTATACACATGCCTACTGCATATATTTCATACATTGTCTGAAAATGGATGGCTGGTCTACATTGTATCTTTTGTGCCTACGGCAGACATTGTTACTATGTTTCACTGACTTTAAGATACCACCAAGATTAGACACATCACTATTTCATGTTTGATTAAAAAAGAAAAAATAATACTGCCAATAAGACTGAGACATGTCATTGATTGTTAGACACATCTCAATTTCAGAGAAGGAAAAGTATTAATCCCAGCATACATGAGATCCTGTGATGACTCATGACACTTTTTTCTACTAAATCTGAATACAGCCTCAGATTATTTTGCAATACAACAGTTCCTACAGGCATACCAATGGGGAGGGGTAATTTAGTATGGGAATGATTGGATGTTGAGAATTGTCTGTGATGACACAGGGAAATTTGAAATCCTCTACTTAGTAAAGAGGTGTAAGTCATGCTGTATGATAAACGCAGTATACTGTGCACCACTCTAATCCTGTCTTTTGAAAAAGTTAATTGACTGAAGGAATTTCTCATAAATACATCTCTCTCTTTCTCTCTCTCTCTTTGGCTTTCAACAATAAGCTAGAAAGTATATGGGAAGAAGGGAAGAAAAAATAGATAAAGGGAGAAAGAAAAATAGCATTAATCAAGTTTCCAAGTATTAGAAGCCATATATATGTATTTCATGCCTATTTTATACTTGATACTCCCAGGAACCTGAAAAGCTTTTACTTGCACCTTTTTATAGGTAAGGAACCTGAGTCTTGGGTTAGTGAATAACTTATTCAAATTCACACAGCCATCAGGGGTGCAATTGTTGGGATTAATATCCAAATATACATGATTCCAACTGTTTTGTCTTCTCTATGACCTTAGACCAACACCTGAAATTTACCTTGTAGGCAATTTGGCTCCACAAATTATTCAGCAAAGGAAAGGGTACCTGTACACAATCAGAACTAGAATCTCCTGATATAGGCCAGATATCATATTTATATTAAATTTTATCTGATATATTCTGATTATTTGTCTATGCTCTGGACACTTCCACAGAGAAAAACCTGCTACTGACACCTGCTCATCACTCGAACTCACAGGAATATTCCCACTCATTCTTCTTCACCTTTGGCTGTATATTTCTGTGAATTATAGTTCATCTCAAGGTACTGGAGCTGCAGTTTCTCAGGATCCTCTGCTATCCCCTTTGGTTTGACTTATCTCTCTCTCTCTCTCTCTCTCTCTCTCACGCACACACACACACACACACGAACACACACAAAAAGGAGGTGGAAATGTTCCTGTGTTCCTGGCCTAGCTTATATTATCCTTCATAGTAGAGCTATATCTTTCTTTTAAAATGGAATATAGTTTAGCTCCATGAATAAATTTTTCTATTTTAAAATTACTGAAACCCTTCTAATAATGTCATTGTATGTCAAGGTGAGAAGATTTAGGCCAAGGAGAAGCAGAATTAGGTCAGCTAATCAAAATAGTTTTGGAGGAAATTGTAATTTTAGCAAAACCAACTTACCTGTTCATTTTAAGGAGACATTTTGTTCTTTGTGGAACACGCTACTTCATTTAAAGGCTTTTTTTCTGTGACGAAGTTGTTCCCTCTGGTGTTTGAAACTACTGCATAAGCCTATTGTGATTTTTTGTTTTGGTGGAAACCATGACTCCCTTGGGCGTATTACTCTGGTTTAAAGTGGCCCCTCAATTGTAAATGATCACATTGCTACATGGACCATTTATACAGAGGTATTTCTTTTTGGAGCAAGAGTTAAATCAAGTGTTTTTGTGCCACACCAGGGACCCAACATGCTCCAATAGATAAGCCACTGGTCTAAGGATGTAAAAACCTTCATATTTTCATTTCGCTCGTATTCTTTGGTATCTATGTAGAGCCATTTAGTTAAATCTTGTTAATTTGAATTCAGAGACATTAAAAACACCAAAAGAAAGGATTCAAAAAGTTAGATATTTCATGTTAACTGAAATTGAGCAAGTACTTAACTTCTTTTTTGATTAAAAAAATCAGTGGAAATATTTTATGCTTTTTAAAGTAGGGAGGATATCATGAGAACTGAAAAATAAATAAAACCTCTTTTATAACAATGGTTTCAATATGGGAGTCCAGGTGTTTATGAATGATGAAACTAGGAACTGAGGTCCCCAAGTTCTTATCAAGATATTAAAAATATATAATGGACAGTGAAGTAAAATGTTAACTTCCTTGATTTTTGCTAAAATTATATCAACTCAACCATCATGACACCATTTTTTAGAATGCTCATAACATTTTATTAGTAGTTATATAATATTTAATTTTTAAAATAGAAAATGTATTAGCTAATCAACAAAGGTTGATAAGCAAAAATACTTCTAAACAGAGGACCAATGAAGGGAAAATAATAAAAGCGTTAATTAATAGTAAAAGTGAGCTTCAACAATTCATAGTTTCCCTTTTTTGGCATTAAGCTACTACATAAGGAAAAGACTTTTAAGATTACAGAATCCCTTTGCAAAAAGTCAGTTATCAAGAAGTTCATGATTTATGGAACTAAATACTAATGTAATTGGCATTTCTATACATAAGCATTAAAATTTCCTCCATCACAAAAGATAAAATATGTTTTTCCTTTGTTATCTTGCTTTCCATAATGGATATACTTTCATCCTCTTGAACAATTTATACAGAATGGGTCTAATATAAACAGACAATTGACTCAAGCTTATACACTACTAGATATGAGAGCACTGAACAGGAATCTGTGAGTTATTGCTTGGTGTAAAGAGGAGGAAAGACAGCTTTCATAATAATGTGAAAATGCCAGGAGCAATGGTTAAGCCAAATAAGAAAGTGACTCTTCCCATCAATAGGAATGAATTATAATTATCCCCATTGCCACAGCATTAGGAAAGGCAGTGTAACTAAGACAACCAGAGGCCAAATTTGGTGAGCCAAACCAATCCTAACTTGAAAGTAATTTTGAAAATGTTTTAGGTGGAAGAACTTATGTCAAAGACACCTGGTGAAGATTTAGTTGTCATTTTCACCTTGATCAACTGAACTCGCATAAATATTATTTTATTTAATTATTTGTTATGAGACCCTGGAAAAGGGTGATTCTTTATAGTACATACAATGTGAAACATTTGTAAGGTCTGTAATACATGGAAGAAGTAAAGAGTAATTGATCCTAGAATTTCTTTCTAAGAAAGAACTTTACTCATATTTAGCTTTATAGTCTAATTTTTATAATTTTCTTATTTAATTTTAAGACAAGTAATAAAATGAATATTGCTTTTTTTTTTTTTCTAGAAAATTGAGTATGTCCTTCCCATGAACTGTCAGCTACATAAAGACCTTAGTTAGAGGTTCCTCTCAGGAACTGTCATTTGTACGTTCCTGGACTGACTGTAACTCATCTGAATTTTATAATTAATGATTATGTTTCCCAGATAGAAGGGGGAAAAACATATAATCAACTTTCCATTGAAAAAGTTGCTTTTACTTTTATTTTTCTATTTTTCTGACTAGATGAGATTTCAGATTAAGATTAAGTTGGGTGAAAGAGCACTTGAATAAAAATTTGAAGATATGCAGTATTTCGTCATGTTTAGAGCTCAGAACTGAGAGACAAATTTTATGGGTTCAACTCTCTGGCCAACTATATGACCTTGGATAAATTAGGTCAGTGTGTTTCAGTTTTCACATCTATAAAATGGGGATAACTACAAGTAATGGTGCACATTAACAGTACACTACTGCTGTTAGTAAAATTATGTAGCTTAGAGCCTCAATTTCCTCATCAATAAAAAGGGATTTGATTAAATAATCTCTACTTTTGACTACATTTTGGAAATTTTGTATTAAAATTAATTATATATGACAAGAAACAGTTTTAAAAATAATTTATGATGACATCTGCCAGACCGATAAATTTCACTAATAGTTAAATATTTAGTAATGTTATTTAATAATATTAATGTTTATATAAGTATATATATTATATAAATTAATATTATATAACTATACATAATTATAATTGCTATATTATACATTTATATAGTAATAATATTTAATAATGTTTACTTTGTCCCAGCATGAAGTTAACATCTTTAGTGTAATAGGTTTTCATAAATTTGAAGATGGTATTCAATGTGTTCTTTAAAGGGAATACATGCAGCAAATCTGGAATCAGTTATTATCTTCTGTGTAGGAAGGTATAAAATATAGGAAATAGGGTAAGGTATATTTAGAAGAGAAAATATTTGGGGAGAAATTATAAAGGAAGATGGGAAAAGAGAGAAAAGAGAATGAAACAGAGAAAGACTATGTAGCTGATGAGGCAAGAGTGACTGGAGAAGGTGTGTGAGAAATACCCATCAGTGAAATGTTCTTCAGGATATCTACTATTGGTAACTCTGAATATCCCAATATGTTTAAATAAATAAATAAAAAGAATAACTAATTATATCCAAGAAAAAGTGTGGAGCTTTAGTAGACAACTGAAGTTAAGTTGTTATCAACTTAAAATAGACTGTTTTAACGCTAAGATTTTTTTTAATAAGCCTCATGGTAACTGCAAAGCAAAAGCCTATAGTAGATACACAGTAGACAAACAGAAAGGAATCAAAGCAGTAAATAATCAAATCAAAAAGAAGACAGAAAGGAAGGAACAAAGGATTTATAAAATACCCAGAAAACAATTAACAAAATGGCAGTAGTGAGCACTCACCTATCAATAATCACTTTAAATTTAAATAGATTAAGTTCTCCAATCAAAAGACATAGAGTGGATTAATGGGTAAAGACCAAGCTCTATGCTGCCTACGAGAAACTCACTTCAACTTTAAGATCACATATAGGCTTAAGGTGAAGCAATGAAAGATATTTCATGCAAATGGAAATCAAAGAGAAGAGAGTTAGCTATACTTACATCAGACAAAACAGATTTTAAGTCAAAAACTGTAACAAGAGGCAAAGATGTACCTTATATAATGATAAAGGGTTAATTCATCAAGAAGATATAACAATTGCAAATACTTATGCACCAATATGGGAGCACCTAAATACAAAAAGCAAATACTAATAGATTGGAAGGGAGAAATAAACAGAAATACAATAATAGTAGGGGACGTTAAAACTCACTTTCAACAACAGAAAAATCATTCAAATAAACAATCAATATGGGAAAAAAACATCCTGAACTATACATTAGACCAAATAGACCTAACAGACATATATAGAATATTCCAGCCAACAAAAGCAGAATTCACATCCTTCTCAGGAAGTTCACACAGAATATTTCCCAGGATAAATCATATGTTAGGCCACAAATAATGTCTTAACAAATTTAAGAAGACTGAAATCATATCAAGCATTTTTTCCCAACCAGTATGGTATGAAGCTAGAAAGCAGTAACAGGAGGTAATTGGAACACAAACATATGGATATAAAACAGCATGCTCCTGAATAACTAATGGGTCAAAGGAGAAATCAGAAGTTATCCTGGGACTAATGAAAATGGAAATACAACATACCAAAACATACGGGGTGCACCAAAAGCAGTCTAAGAGGGAAGCTTATAGCTATAAATTCTTACTTAAAGGAAAAAAAGAAAAATCTCAAATAAACAACCTAACTTCACCTCAAGGAACTAGAAAAAGAAGAACAAACTAAGTCCACAGTTATTAGAAGAAAGGAAATAGAATCAAAGCAGATAGGAATGAAATAGAGACTAGAAAGATAACAGAAAACAAACCTAAGAGGTTTTTTGTTGTTGTGCTTGTTAAATACGACAGTATTGACAAAATTTTAGCTAGAATAATTAAGAAAAAAAAGAGAAGACTCAAACAAATACAATCAGAAATGTCAGAGGAGAAATTACAACTGATACCACAGTAATACAAAGGATTATAAGAGATGACTATGAACAACTATACACCAACAAATTGGATAACCTACAGGAAATGGATAACTTACTAGAAACATACCTACCAAAACTGGATCATGAAGAAATAGAAAATCTGAACAGACCAATTACTAGTAAGAAAATTGTTTTTTGGGAGGTTTTTGATTACTGATTCAAAGTCCAAGACCAGACAGCTTCACTGGTAAAGTCTACCAAACATTTAAAGAAGAAATAATGCCAATCCTTCTAAACTCTTCCAAAAAATTGAAGAAGAGGGAACACTTCCAAACTCAATTTACAAAGCCAAAATTACCCTGATAACAAAGCCAGATAAGAACACTACAAGAAAATAAAATTATAGGCAAATAACCCTGATGAACATAGTTGCAAAAATTCTCAACAAAATATGAGCAGACCATATTCAATGGAACATTAAAGGGATCATAGGCTGTGCTCAAGTGGAATTTAACCTTGGGGGATATAAGGATTGTTACATGTCCATAAATAAGACAATGTGATACACCATATTAAGAAAATGAAGGATAAAAACCATGATTAAATAAATGCAGAAAAAGCAATTGATAAAATTCAACTTCATGATTGATAAATCAATTCATGATTAAAACTCTCAAATTAGATATGGAAGGAATGCACATCAACAAATTAAGGGCTGTATATGACAAGCCTACAGTTAACATCATACTCAGTGGTGGAAATCTTTCTTCTAAGATCAGGAACAAGACAAGGATGCCCACTCTCACAAATTTTATTCAACAAGAGTACTGAAGTCCTAGCTAAAGCAATTACACAAGAAAAAGAAATAAAATGTATTGAAATAAGAAAGGAAGAAGTAAAATTGTCTCTGAATTGTCTCTGTTTGTAGATGACATCATCTTATATATAGAAAACTCTAAAGATTCTACCAAAAAACTGCTAGATAAATGAATTCAGTAAACCTGCAGGATACAAGTCATCATGAAAAATCAATGGCTTTTCTATACAATATCAACATCAGAAGAAGAAATTAAGAAAACAACACCATTTATAACAGCATAAAAAAGAATAAAATACTTATGAATACATTTAGCCAAGGAAGTGAAAGATCTGCACATGGAAAACTATAAATTGCTGATGAAAGAAATTGAAGAAAACAAACAAAAAATATGGAAATATTTCTCATGTTCATGATAGGAAAAATTAATATTGTTAAATGTTCATACTACCCAAAGTGATCTACAGATTAAATGTAATCTCTATCAAAATTCCAACAGTATTTTTTACAGAAATAGGAAAAACAATTCTAAAATTCATGTGGAACACAAAATATCCCAAATAACTGGTACCTTGAGCAAAAAGCGCAAAGCTGGATGCATTACATTTTCTGATTTCAAATATATTATAAAGCTATAGTAATAAAAACAATGCAATACTGGCATAAAACAGACAGAGATCAATGGAATAAAACAGAGAGCCCAGAAATAAATCTATGCATTTACGGTCAATTGATCCTTGACAATGTTGCCAAGAACACACAATGGGGAAAGGATGGTATCTTCAATAAATATTGTCTAGAAAACTGGATTGCTACATGCAGAAAAACAAAATTGGACCCCTATCTCACTCCATATATAGAAATCAACTCAAAATCAACTAAATATTTAAATGTAAAATTATATCATAGAACAATTAGAATAAAACTCCAGGGAAAATGATTCTTGAAATTGCTTTCAGCAATGATTTTTTGGATATGACTATAAAAGCACAGGCAATGAAAGCAAAAATAGACAAACAGAACTATATTAAACTAAAAAGTTTCTGCACAGCATAAACAAAATCAACAAAATGAAACTGCAACTTATAGAATGGGAATATATTTTCAAACCATTTATCTGATAAGGGGTTAATATCATAAATACATAGGCAACTTTTACAACACAATAGCAAATAAAGAAACTTAATTAAACAAAAACAACCCAATTTTAAAAAGGACAAAAGATCTGAATAGACATTTTTCCAAAAAAAGACATATAAATGGCTGACAGGTATCTGAAAAGGAGCTCAACATCACTAATCATCAGGGAAATGAAAATCAAGACCACAGTGAGAAGTCCTAGCTAAAGCAATTACACAAGAAAAAGAAATAAAAGGTATTGAAATAAGAAAGGAAGAAGTAAAATTGTCTCTGCTTATAGATGACATCATCTTATTATGTCATACCTATTAGAATGTCTATTATCAAAAAGACAAGAGATAACAAATGTTGGCAAGGATGTGGAGAGGAGGGAACCCTTGTACACTTCAGTGGGAATGTAAATTGGTATAGTCATTATGGAAAACAGAATGGAGCTTCCTCAAAAAATTAAAAAGAGAACTACCATATGATCCAGCAATCCTACTTTTCTATATATATCCTAAGGAAATGAAATCATTATCTGGAAGAGATATCTGGACTCCTATGTTCAGGGCAGCACTATTCACAATAGTCAAAATATGGAAATAACTTGTGTCTGTTGAAAGATGAATGGATAAAGAAAATGTGGTATGTATTTATATGTGTGTGTGTGTGCATGCACACACATGCATACACACACAGAGTGGAATATTATTCAGTCTTAGAAAAAGAGGGAAATCTTGCCATTTGTAACATACGGATGAAAGTAGAGGACATTATCCTAAGTGAAATAATTCAGATAGAGAAACACAGTATATGGTGTCACTTATTTGTCAATCTTAACAACAACAACAACAAAATAAAAACAAATGAACCCATAGAAACAGAGAGTAAAATGGTGGTTGCCAGGGGCTGGAAGGTTCAGAAAGCAGGTAAATGTTGTTCAAAGGGTATAAACTTTCAGTTATAAGAAGAATAAGTTCTGAGAATCTAATCCACATGATGACTATATTAAATAATATGTATTTTTTACTTGAAATTTGCTAAAAGAGTAGATCTTAAGCATTCTCTCACAAACGCAAAAACTGTATGAGGTGATGGATTTGTTAATTAACTTGACTGTAGTAATCATTTTAACAATGTGCACGTATACCAAATAATCACACTGTTCACTTTAAATATATTATGGTTTTGTCAATTATGCTTCAGTAAAGCTGGGGAAAAACTCCATACCTACAAATTTGATAACTTAGATAAATTGGACTAATTCCTTGAAAGAAACACTCCACCAAAACTTAAAAAAGTTAATAATCTAAATTGTATAAAAAATTAATAACCATCTGAAATAGAAAGAAATGGGTTGATACTGTTTCACTGCTGAATGCTACAAATCATTTAAAGAAAAAGTGACAAGAATTCTCTACAAACTCTTACATAAAATAGAGGCAGAAGGGAAAATTCCTAACTCAGTCTGTGAGGACAAACTTACTCTAATACCAAAACCAGATAAAGACATTACAAGAGAGGACAAATTACAAACCACTGTCTCACATTAACACAGACATAAAAATTCTCAACAAAATGTGAGCAAACTAAATCTAACAATGCATAGAAAAATTATACACCATGGACAAGTGGGATTTATTTCAGGTATGTAAGGCTGGTTCAACATTAGAAAATGAATCAATGCATTCCATCACATCAACAGGTTAAAAACAAAAAGTAATATGATTATGTCAATAGGTGCAGAAATAGCATTTGACAAAATCCAGTATCCATATACATATACATGATAAAAACTCTCAGCAAACTAGGAATAAAAAGGAACTACCACAACTTGATAAACAACATTTAGGTAAGTAGACCTTCAAGATGGCGAAATAAGACATGGAGATCACCTTCTTTCCCACAAATAGATAAAAAATACATCTATATGTGGAACAACTCTTACAGAACACCTACTGAATGCTGGCAGAAGACCTCAGACTTCCCAAAAAGCAAGAAACTCCCCACGTACATGGGTAGGGCAAAAGAAAAAAGAAAAAACAGAGACAAAAGAATAGGGACAGGATCTGCACCTCCAGGAGGGAGCTGTCAAGGAGGAAAAGTTTCCACACGCTAGGAAGCCCCTTCTCTGGTGGACACAGGGAGTGGTCGGGGGGAAAGCTTCGGAGCCAGGGAGGAGACCACAGCAACAGGGGTGTAGAGGGAAAAGTGGAGAGATTCCCGCACAGAGGATCAGTGCCGACCAGCACTCACCAGCCCGAGAGGCTTGTCTGCTCACCCACATAGGCAGGTGGGGGCTGGGATCTGAGGCTCCAGCTTCGAGGTCAGATACCAGGGAGAGGACTGGGGTTGGCGGCATGAACACAGCCTGAAGGGGGCTAGTGTGCCACAGCTAGATGGGAGGTAGTTCAGGAAAAAGTCTGCAACTGCCTAAGAGGCAAGAGACCATTGTTTCGGGGTGCGCGAGGAGAGGGGATTCAGAGCACCACTTAAAGGAGCTCCAGAGATAAGCACGAGATGCAGCTATCAGTGCAGACACCTGGGATGGGCATGAGATGCTAAGGCTGCTGCTACAGCCACCAAGAAGCATGTGTGCAAGCACAGTTCACTATCCACACCTCCCCTCCCGGAAGCCTGTGCAGCCTGCCACTGCCAGGGTCCTGTGATCCAGGGACAACTCCCCCAGGAGAACAAACAGTATGCCTGTTGCAACGTCACACTGGCCTCTGCTGCCACAGGCTTGCCCCTCATTTCATACCCCTCCCCCACCCCAGCTGAGTGCATCAGAGCCCCCTAATCAGCTGCTACTTTAACCCCATCCTGTCTGAGCAAAGAACAGACACCCTCAGGTGACCTACACACAGAGGTGGGGCCACATCCAAAACTGAACCCCAGGAGCTGTGCAAACAAAGAAGAGAACAGGAAATCTCTCCCAGCAGCCTCAGGAGCAGTGGATTAAATCTCCACAATCAACTTGATGTACCATGCATCTCTGGAATACCTGAATAAACAACGAATCATCCCAAAATTGAGGCGGTGGACTATGGGACTAACTGTAGACTTGGGGTTTGCTTTCTGCATCTAATTTGTTTCTGGTTTTATGTTTATCTTACTTTAGTATTTAGAGCTTATTATCACTGGTAGATTTGTTTATTGATTTGGTTGCTCTCTTCCTTTTTTAAAATATATATATATATTTTTTCCATTTTCTCTTTTTGTGAGTGTGTATGTCTATGCTTCTTTGTGTGATTTTGTCTGTATAGTTTTGCTTTTACCATTTGTCCTAGGGTTCTGTCTGTCCATTTTTCTTTATTTTTTTTAGTATAGTTTTTAGTGCTTGTTATCATTGGTGGATTGGTTTTTTGGTTTGGTTGCACTTTCTTTCTTTTTTTCTCTTCTTTTTAAAATTACTTCTTTATTTTTAATAATAATTTTTTTAATTTTTAATTTTAATTATTTTATTTTATTTTTTCTTTCTTTCTTTCTTTTTTTTCTCCCTATTCTTCTGAGCCATGTGGCTGACAGGGTTTTGGTGCTCCAGCCGGGTGTCAGTCCTGAGCCTCTGAGGTGGGAGAGCCGAGTTCAGGACATTGGTCCACCAGAGACCTCACAGCCTCAGGTAATATCAAATGGCAAAAGCTCTCCCAGAGATCTCCATCTCAATGCTAAGACCCAGCTCCACTCAAGGACCAACAAGCTACAGTGCTGGACTCCTTATGCCAAACAACTAGCAAGACAGGAACACAACCCCATCCATTAGCAGAGAGGCTGCCTAAAATCATAATAAGGTCACAGACACCCCAAAAACACACCACCAGACGCAGTCCTGCCCACCAGAAAGACAAGATCCAGCCCCATCCAACAGAACACAGGAACCAGCCCCCTCCATGAGGAAACCTACACAACCCACTGAGCCAAACATAGCTACTGGGGGCACACACCAAAAACAATGGGAACTATGAAAGTGCAGCCTGTGAAAAGGAGACCCCAAACACAGTAAGTTAAGCAAAATGAGAAGACACAGAAACACACAGCAGATGAAGGAGCAAGGTAAAAACCCACCAGACCAAACAAGTGAAGAGGAAATAGGCAGTCCACCTGAAAAAAATTCATAGTAATGATAGTAAAGATGATCAAAAATCTTGGAAATAGAATGGAGAAAATACAAGAAACGTTAAACAAGGACCTAGAAGAACTAAAGAGCAAACAATCATGAACAAAACAATAAATGAAATTAAAAATTCTCTACAAGAATCAATAGGAGAATAACTGAGGCAAAAGAATGGAAAGTGACATGGAAGATAAAATAGTGGAAATAACTACCACAGAGCAGAATAAAGAAAAAGAATGAAAAGAATTGAGGACAGTCTCAGAGACCTCTGGGACAACATTAAATGCACCAACATTCAAATTATAGGGGTCCCAGAAGAAGAAGAGAAAAAGAAAGAGACTGAGAAAATATTTGAAGAGATTATAGTTGAAAGCTTTCCTAATATGGGAAAGGAAATAATCAAGTCCAAGAACCACAGAGAGTCTCATACAGGATAAATCCAAGGAGAAACATGTCAAGACATATATTAATCAAAGTATCAAAAATTAAATACAAAGAAAACATATTAAAAGCAGCAAGGGAAAAACAACAAATAACACACAAGGGAATCCCCATAAGGTTAACAGCTGATCTTTCAGCAGAAACTCTGCAAGCCAGAAGGGAGTGGCAGGACATATTTAAAGTGATGAAAGAGAAAAACCTACAACCAAGATTACTCTACCCAGCAAGGATCTCATTCAGATTTGATGGAGAAATCAAAAGCTTTTCAGACAAGAAAAAGCTAAGAGAATTCAGCACCACCAAACCAGGTTTACAACAAATGCTACAGAAACTTCTCTAGGCGGGAAACACAAGAGAAGAGAGAGACCCACCAAAACAAACCCAAAACAATTAAGAAAATGGTAATAGTGACATACATATCGATAATTACTTAAAACGTAAATGGATTAAATGTTCTCACCAAAAGACACAGACTGACTGAACAGATACAAAAACAAGACCCATATATATGCTGTCTACAAGAGACCACTTCAGACCTAGGGACACATACAGAATGAAAATGAAGGGATGGAAAAAGATATTCCATGCAAATGGAAATCAAAAGAAAGCTGGAGTAGCAATTCTTATATCAGACAAAATAGACTTTAAAAATAAATACTATTACAAGAGACAAAGAAGGCTGCTACATAATGATCGAGGGACCGATCCAAGAAGAAGATATAACAATTGTAAATATTTATGCACCCAACATAGGAGCAGCTCAATACATAGGGCAAAAGTTAACAACCATAAAAGGGAAAATTGATAGTAACATAATCATAGTAGGGGACGTTAATACCCCACTTTCACCAATGGACAGATCATC
>NC_041221.1:91572739-91632861 GCF_002837175.3 Physeter macrocephalus | reverse complement strand
CAGCAAGGATCTCATTCAGATTTGATGGAGAAATCAAAAGCTTTTCAGACAAGAAAAAGCTAAGAGAATTCAGCACCACCAAACCAGGTTTACAACAAATGCTACAGAAACTTCTCTAGGCGGGAAACACAAGAGAAGAGAGAGACCCACCAAAACAAACCCAAAACAATTAAGAAAATGGTAATAGTGACATACATATCGATAATTACTTAAAACGTAAATGGATTAAATGTTCTCACCAAAAGACACAGACTGACTGAACAGATACAAAAACAAGACCCATATATATGCTGTCTACAAGAGACCACTTCAGACCTAGGGACACATACAGAATGAAAATGAAGGGATGGAAAAAGATATTCCATGCAAATGGAAATCAAAAGAAAGCTGGAGTAGCAATTCTTATATCAGACAAAATAGACTTTAAAAATAAATACTATTACAAGAGAAAAAGAAGGCTGCTACATAATGATCGAGGGACCGATCCAAGAAGAAGATATAACAATTGTAAATATTTATGCACCCAACATAGGAGCAGCTCAATACATAGGGCAAAAGTTAACAACCATAAAAGGGAAAATTGATAGTAACATAATCATAGTAGGGGACGTTAATACCCCACTTTCACCAATGGACAGATCATCCAAAATGAAAATAAATAAGGAAACACAAGCTTTAAATGATACATTAAACAAGATGAACTTAATTGGATATTTATAGGACACTCCATCCAAAAACAACAGAATATACTTTCTTCTCATGTGCTCATGGAATATTCTCCAGGATAGATCATATCTTGGGTCACAAGCTCTGGTAAATTTTTAAAAAACTGAAATCGTATCAAGTGTCTTTTCTGACAAAATGCTATGAGACTAGATATCAATTACAAGGAAAAATTCTGTAAAAAATACAAACACATGGAGGGTAAACAATACACTACTATATAACCAAGAGATCTCTGAAGAAATCAAAGAGGAAATTAAAAAAATACCTAGAAACAAATGACATTGAAAACACGACGACCCCAAACCTATGGGATGCAGCAAAAGGAGTTCTAAGAGGGAAGTTCATAGCAATACAATCCTACCTTAAGAAACAAGAAACATCTCAAATAAACAACTTAACCTTACACCTAAAGCAATTAGAGAAAGAAGAACAAAAAAAAGGGGGACGCGGGTTCGTGCCCCGGTCCGGGAAGATCCCACATGCTGAGGAGCAGCTGGGCCCGTGAGCCATGGCCACTGAGCCTGTGCATCCGGAGCCTGTGCTCTGCAACGGGAGAGGCCACAACAGTGAGAGGCCCATGTACCACAAAAAAAAATAAAAAAGAAAAAAAAAGGGAAAAGACTCAAATTAATAGAATGAGAAATGAAAAAGTAACAACGGACACTGCAGAAATACAAAGAATCATGAGAGATTATTACAAGCAACTATATGACAATAAAATGGACAATCTGGAAGAAATAGACAAATACTTAGAAAAGTACAACCTTCCAAGACTGAACTAGGAAGAAATAGAAAATATAAACAGACAAATCACAAGCGCTGAAATTGAAACTGTGATTAAAAATCTTCCAACAAACCAAAGCCCAGGACCGGATGGCTTCAAACTCATTCTATGAGGCCACCATCACCCTGATACCAAAACCAGACAAAGACGTCACAAAGAAAGAAAACTACAGGCCAATATCACTGATGAACATAGATGCAAAAATCCTCAACAAAATACTAGCAAACAGAATCCAACAGCATATTAAAAGGATCATACACCATGATCAAGCGGGGTTTATCCCAGGAATGCAATGATTCTTCAGTGTATGCCAATCAATCAATGTGATAAACTATATTAAAAAATTGAAGGATTAAAACCATATGATCATCTCAATAGATGCAGAAAAACCTTTCAACAAAATTCAATACCCATTTATGATAAAAACCCTCCAGGAAGTAGACAGAAGGTACTTACCTCAACATAATAAAGGCCGTATATGACAAACCCACAGCCAACATCATTCTCAATGGTGAAAAACTGAAACCTTTTCTACTAAGATCAGGAACGACAGGGTTGCCCACTCTCACCACTTTTATTCAACATAGTTTTGGAAGTTTTAACCACAGCAATCAGAGAAGAAAACCAAATAAAAGGAATCCAAATCAGAAAAGAATTAGTAAAACTGTCAGTTTGCAGATGACATGATACTATACATAGAGAATCTTAAAGATGCTACCAGAAAACTACTAGAGCTAATCAATGAATTTGGTAAAGTAGCAGGATACAAAGTTAATGCACAGAAATCTTACATTCCTAGGTACTAATTACGAAAAATCTGAAAGAGAAATTAAGGAAAGACTCCTATTTACCACTGCAACAAAAAGAATAAAATACCTAGGAATAAACCTACCTAAGGAGACAAAAGACCTGTATGCAGAAAACTGTAAGAGACTGATGAAAGAAATTAAAGATGATACAGATGGAGAGATATACCATGTTCTTGGATTGGAAGAATCGACATTGTGAAAATGATTATACTACCCAAAGCAATCTGCAGATTCAATGCAATCCGCAGAAAACTACTAGAGCTAATCAATGAATTTGGTAAAGTAGCAGGATACAAAGTTAATGCACAGAAATCTTACATTCCTAGGTACTAATTACGAAAAATCTGAAAGAGAAATTAAGGAAAGACTCCTATTTACCACTGCAACAAAAAGAATAAAATACCTAGGAATAAACCTACCTAAGGAGACAAAAGTTCAATGCAATCCGTAACAAACTACCAATGGCATTTTTCACAGAACTAGAACAAAAAATTTCACAACTTGTATGAAAACACAAAAGACTCCAAATAGCCAAAGCAATCTTGAGAAAGAAAAACGGAGCTGGAGAAATCAGTTTCCCTGACTTCAGACTATACTACAGAGCCACAGTAATCAAGACAGTACAGTACTGGCACAAAAACAGAAATATAGATCAATGGAACAGGATAGAAAGCCCAGAGATAAACCCACGTACATATGGTTACCTCATCTTTGATAAAGGAGGCAAGACTATACAGTGGAGAAAAGACAACCTCTTCAATATATGGTGCCGGGAAAACTGGACAGCTACATGTAAAAGAATGAAATTAGAACTCTCCCTAGTACCATACATGAAAATAAACTCAAAATGGATTAAAGACCTAAATGCAAGGCCAGACACTATAAAACTCTTAGAGGATAACTTAGGCAGAACACTATGAGATAAATCACAGCGAGATCCTTTTTGACCCATCTCCTAGAGAAATGGAAATGACACCAGCTCCAAGACACCCTGGACCCTGCATCCCGCTGTGCCAGGAATAAGCACTGCCACCAGCAGGCCCACACACTAGATCTAGGACCCTGACCCTGTATCCACCTACCGTGGAACCTGACTCCACACACAGTGGGCCACCCTGTGTCCACTGGGGTGCTGCAGTCTACTGCCTCATAACACAGCCCCACCCATCAGCAGCTGTCAGCCTCCTCGCAAGAGAGGGCTTGGCAACCAACCAGACTTGGGGCCAGCAACACCCACCTGATTGCCCACAGTAGTCAGCCCACGACAACAACAGTATTCATGCAGCCAATTTAGGAGGCATACCTAGAGCATATAGCTCTGGTGACCAGAGGGGAGTGTGCTACTGGGATGTATAGGAGGTCTCCTATAAAAGGTCACTTCTCCAAGGCTGGGAAATGTAACCAACTTACAAGAAAATAAAAATAAAAACAGCAAATTAAGCAAAACCCAAAGGATCATAGGTGATTACTATGAACAATGATATGCCAATAAAATGGAAAACCTAGAAGAAATGAACAAATTCCTAGAAATGTACAATCTCCCAAAACTGAACCAGGAATAAATAGAAAATATTACCAGACCATTTACCAGTAATGAAACTGAATCAATAAAAAAACAAAAAACAAAAATTCCCAGCATACAGAAGTCAAGGACCAGATGGCTTAACAGGTGAATTCTATCAAACATTTAGAAAGGAGTTAATACCTAGTTTGAGAAGGCTCAAACTATCCCAAAAAATTGCAGAGGAAGGATCATTTCCAAACTCATTCTATGAGGCCAGCATCACCTTGATACCAAAGCCAGACAAAGATATCAAAAAAACAGTCAATTACAGGGCAATATCACTGAGGGATATAGATGAAATAATTCTCAACAAAATATTAGCAAACTGAATTCAACAATACATTAAAAGAATTATACATGATGATCAAGTGGGATCTATCCCATGGATGCAAGTATGGTTCAACATCCATAAATCAATCAATGTGGTATTCCACATTTAAAAATTGAAGAATAAAAATCATATGATCATATCAATGTGTGCAGTAAAAGTTTTTGACAAAATTCAACAACTATTTAAAAGAAAAACTCTCCACAATGTGGGTACAGAGGCAACATGCCTTAACAGAATAGAGGCTATATATAAGCCCACAGCTAGCATTATACTCAATGGTAAAAAGCTGAAAACCTTTCCTCTATAATCAGGAACAAGACAAGGATGCCCACCCTTGCAACTTCTATTTAACATAATATTGGAAGCCCTAGTCACAGCAATCAGACAAGAGAAAAGCAATAAAGGAAACAAAATTGAAAAGGAAGAAGCAAATGTCACTGTTTGCAGATGACATGATACTGCAAATACATAGAAAATCCAAATGATGCCACCAAAAAACTACTAGATCTCATCAAAGAATTTGCTAAAGTTGCAGGATACAATATTAATATACAAAAATCGTTTGCATTTCTATACACTAAGAGCAAACAATTAGAAAGAGAAATTTAAAAAAAATTTCACTTACAGTTTCATCACAAAGAATTAAATATGGAATAAATCTAGTGAGTTAAAAGACTTGTACTCAGAAAACTATAATACATTGATGAAAGAAATTGAGGACAAAAAAAACAGATGGAAAGACATACTGTGCTCATAGATTGGAAGAATCAGTATTCTTAAAAATACCATACTACTCAAGGCAATGTACATATTCAGTGCAATCCCTGTCAAAACATCAATGGCATTTTTCATAGAACTAGAAAAAATAATCCAAAAATTTGTGTGGAAACACTAAAGACCCTGAATAGCCAAAGCAATCTTGAGAATGAAGAACAAAGCTGGAGGTATCATGCTCCCTGATTTCAAACTATACTACAAAACACAACAATAAAAATAGTATAGTAATGGCACAAAAACAGACACATAGATCAATGGAATCAAACAGAGAGCCCAGAAAGGGACTCACATTTATATGGGCAGTTAATCTATGACAAAAAAGGCAAGAATATACAGTGGGGAAAACACAGCGTCTTTAATAAATGGTCTTGGAAAAACTGGTCGGCTATATGCAAAAGACTATATATTGAACTGGAGTACTTTCTATACCATGCATGAAAATAAATTCAAAATGAATTAAAGACTTAAACGTATAAGACATGAAATCATAAAAATAGGCAGTAAGCTCTTTGCCATCTGTTTTAGTCATTTTTTTGATATATTTCTTTAGGCAAAAGAAACAAAAGCAAAAAGAAACAAATTGGACTACATCAAACTAAAAAACTTTTGCACAGAAAAGGAAGGAAGCTTTCAACAAAAGGAAAATGTCACCTACTGAATGGGAGAAGATATTTGCAAATGATATATCTGATAAGAGGTTAATATGTCAAATATACAAAGAAATCATACAACTCAACATCAAAAAATCAAATAACCTGATTAAAATATGGACAAAGATTCTAAATAGACATTTTTTCCAAAAGAGACAAACAGATGACCAACAGGCACATGAAAAGATGCTCAACTCAGTATCACTAATCATCAGGCAAATAAAATCAGAATCACAATGAGATATCCCCTCACACCTGTCAGAATGGTTATTATCAAAAAGACAACAAATAACAAGTGTTGGTGAGGACGTGGAGAAAAGGGACCCCTCATGTACTGTTGAATTGGTACAGCTACTATGTAAAATTGTATGGAGATACCTCAAAAAATTTAATAACAGAACTACCATATGATCTAGCAATTTCATTCCTGGGTATTTAGTGAAAGAATACAAAACCATTAATTAGAAAAGCTACATATATATGTACCCCTATGTTCATTGCAGCATTATTACAATAGCCAAGATATGGAAGCAACTTAATTCCCATGGATATATAAATGGATAAAGATGTGATACATACATACACACACACACACACACACACACACACACACACTGGAATATTACTCAGCCATAAAAAGAATGAAATCTTGCCATTTGCTACAACTTGGATGAACTTAAAGGGTTTTATGCTAAGTAAAGTAAGTCAGAGAAAGAAAAATACTATGTGATTTCACTTACATGTGGAATCTAAAAAAGAAAACAAATGAACAAACATAACAAAACAAACAGAATTATAGATACAGAGAACAAACAGGGGAGGAAAGAAACAGGTGAGAGAAATCAAGAGGGACAGACTTCCAATTTCAAAATAATTGAGTCACAGTTCTGTAATGTACAGTGTGGGGAATATAGTCAATACTATGTAATATCTTTGTATGGTGACATATTATACCTAGTTTTACTGTGGTAATGGCTTTGAAACGTATAGAAATATCAAATCACTATGTTGTGTAATAGGAATAAACATAGTTCTATAGGTCAATTATACTTCAAAAACAAAGAAACTCACAGAAAATGAGATCAGATTTGTGGTTACCAGAATCAAGGGTGGGAGGAGGGGGAACTGGATGAAGGCAGTCAAAAGGGACAAACTTCCAGTTATAAGATAAATAAGTACTAGGGATGTAATGTCCAACATGATAAAGGTCATTAATATGGCTGTATGATATATATGAAAGTTATGGGAGTAAAACCTGAGTGCTCACCACAAGGAAAAATATTTTTACTATTTCTTTAATTTCATATCTATGAGATGATACATGTTCACTAAACTTATTGTGATAATCATTTTATGACGTATATAACTCAAATAATTATGCTGAACACCTTAAACTTACACAGTGCTCTATGTCAATTATATTTCAATCAAAGAGGAAGAAAAAAAATCTTCAAAAAAACATAATTTACTTTCACACCATAAAAATAAAATACTTAGCTATATATCTAACAAAATATGTTCAAGATCTATACGAGTAAAACTACCTAACTGATGAAAGAAATGAAGGAAAACAAATAAAGGAAAAGATGTTCCATATTCAAGGAGAGGAAGACAATATTTTAGGATGGGAGTTCTTCTCAACTTGGTATACAGATTCTGTACAACCCAATTATTTTGGGGATATTGACAAAATAATTATAAATAATTCAAAAAAATTCTAAAGTTTTTAAGGAAAGTCAAAAGTCCCAGAATAGCCAACACAATAGAGAAGACCAAATTTGGAGAACTTAACATTACCCAACTTAAAGACTTACTATAAAGCTCTAATGATTAAGAAAATATGGTGTAAGGAAATAATAGACAATTAGATCAATAGAACAGAATAAAGAGCCCAGAAATTGACTCATACAAATATAGCCACTGATCTTTGACAACAAACAAAAGCAATTCCAATGAGAAATAATATTATTCTCAACCATCAGTGCTGGAACAACTGGACATTCAGAAGCAAAACATGAATCTAGATATAGACCTTAGCACTCTTTACAAAAATTAACTCAAAATGGAATGTATACCTAAATTTAAAATGCAAAACAATAAAAATTCTAAAAGATAACATAGAAGAAAATGCAGGTGACCATGGGTTTGATGATTACTTTTTAGATATTTCACCAAGAACATAACCTATGGGGGAAAAAAAAACAGTTAAGTTGGACTTCATTAAGAAAAAAAAAATTTACTCTGTGAAAAGCAATGTTAAGAGAATAAAACACAAGCCACAGACTGGGAAAAATAGTTGCAAAACACATATCTGATATGAGACTTGTATCCAAACTGTATAAAGAACTCTTTAAAAACTCAACAAGAGCAACAAAAACAATTAAAAAGTGGGCAAAAGATCTGAACAGATACCTCATCGAAAAAGATACAGATGGCAAATAAAAATATGAAATGTGCTCAAAATCATGTCATTAGAGAATTGAAATTGAAAAAAACAGTGAGGCATTACTGTACACCAAAGCACTAATAATACCAAGTGCTGCTACTATGTGGAGCAATAGGAACTCTCATTTTCTTCTGGTGAAAATGCAAAATGGTTCAGCCACTTTGGAGGACAGTTTTACAGCTTCTTACAAAGCTAAATATAGACTTACTATAAGATTCAGCAATCAGGCTACTAGGCATTTACTCAACTGAGTCGAAAACTTATGTCCACCCAAAATCTTCACATAAATGTTTATAGCAACTTTATTCATAATTGCCAGGAACTAGAAGCAAACAAAATTGTCCTTCGAAATGTCAATAGATAAAAATACTATTTTATATCTTCATAATAGAATATTATTCAACTATAAAAGAAATGAATTATCAAGGCAAGAAAAGACATGGAGGAAGTTTTAAAAATGCATATTTCTAAATGAAAGAATCCAGTCTGACAAAGATAATACTCTATGATTACAATCATATGACATTCTGGAATAGGCAAAACAATAGGGATATAAATGATTGCCAAGGGTTTGGTGTGAGGGTGATCAGCGGTTCCCAGGGGTTTGAGGGAGAGATAAATAGGTGGAGCACAAGAAGTTTTCAGGGAAATGAAAATATTCCATATGATACTGTAATGGTGGATACACGACAGTATGAACATGTCAGAACTGTATAGCACAAAGAGTGAAGCTTTATGTAAACTATAGACTTTAGTTAATAAAACAATATTTGAAGTAGAGCAACAGAACTTGTTGAATGTAAAATAAATTTCATCTTCACTTTCAAGAGATCTAATATACATTCTTAATTATACATGCTCCAAAACAAACTCAAAAATAGAAAATTCAAATAATTTTGGTAAAATACCATCTACTAACATTGTTATTCAACTGACTAAAGTTAGATATGTCTACAGTATTATTTTTATTATCTTGGAACCCAATGTGTTGTGGGCTGAATTGTGTCCCCCTCTCCCCAAATTCATATGTTGAAGTCCTAACCCCCAGTACATCAGAATGGGACCTGTTTGGATATAGTTTTTTAATGAGGAAATTATGCTAAAATGAAGTGATGAGGGTAGGCCCTAATCCAATAAGATCACACCCTTAAAAAAAAGAGAAGATTAGGACACAGACGTGAACAGAGTGAAGACCAAATGCAGGCATGGAAAAAAAAAAATAGCCAACTGGAATGGAGGGAGCCAAGGACAGAAGCCTCTGGAAAAACCAACCCTACCGATACCACATTGCTCTCACAGTGCTAGCCTCCAGAATTGTGAGAAAACATATTTCTGTTTTTTAAGCCACTCAATTTGTGATACTTTGTCATGGCAGTCCATGAAAAAACTAGTCAAATAATTTAATCTAGTACGGCAAATATTATCACAACGAAGTTTACTGATCTATAGGAAAGAGGATATATGTCCTTTTCATTAGATCTTTGTTTTCTTGATTTTTGAAATGATAATGGTGTTTAGCCCTGGAGCATTGATCAAAGGAAAAATATTATTCATCAGCACAGAACAGAGTTTCTTTTTTATAAGATAAAAAGGATAATGTAATGTTCCTTTTAAAAAATGTTTATGAATAAATCTATTAAAATTCTTTAAATTTTTACAAATACTCTTCTTGACCAATGTAGATATAGAGTATAAATATTAAAATTTGATATTTCTGCTCAATAAAATCAAAAGGAAAAAAGACATATCTTTCTTGTTTTTTTAATCTTAAAATCTGATCGTGTTTATTAAAGCATACTGATAATACTAGCCTATAATGAACTATGTTTATAGATACATAGTTCAGCCTTTGTTTATCCCATAGATAGGACTTAATCCAAACTGTGGTTTTGTGGACATGTGTATGTGTTTGTGTACATGAACATATGTGTTTTTGCATGGGTATGTGTGTAGATATATGAAGGTACAGGTATTAAATATGTATATCTGCCTATATGCAAGTGCATGTGTGTTTATGCTAACATATGTCTGTATACATTTATTACTGTATGTGGGCAAAAATGAAATGTGTGTATGTATGTTTGTGTGCACATACTTTTGTGTGTGTTTCTGTGCATGAAAATACATATATGGCTATGTGTGTGCACACATGTGCATGGTAGGTAGTATTCTCAATGCCTAACACAATACCTGACGCATACAGACCATGCAAACAATTTAAGTGAATGAAATGATGAATATGTTGTTTTCAACATTTACTTTATTTTGGTTTCAAATTGATATATTACCTGTGCAAATTTGAGATATGTCTAATAGCTTTTATTGAAATAATAATTATGTTTATCTAATTAAACCAAGAAATATGACTTTATTTGGAAGAATTCAATGGTGTTTTAAAATCATATTTTTCTTGTCTATTACTTTGTATGATTTTAACCATATGTTACACTTAGCCTAATAGCCTGTGTTTCAAAATTAATATATTTTATGACCTCCACCCCACTTTGTACTCAAGATATAAAAATTAAAACTTAGACCCAAATCTAAAGGTAATACTGACAAAAATATCACAGGTTTTAAAAGTTTTAGTTTTTGCCTATGACCAATGATGAACATTACAATAGTCATTCCTTCATTAAAATAGGCACAATAAATACTGGATACTTAAAAAAAAATAGGATACTTTAAAACATGTTTATTTCTTCACATGAATTAAAATCCTTGATTGTTATTCTTACATTTTCATGACAGTGTAAAAAATTTTTTTAAGACAATAATTTTTCCCCTTTTTTTGTTTTGCTTTTCTAGTTTTCAACATTTTATAAAAAGAATGCTATCATTTATTTCAAATATTTAATTTACTTTCCATTGTACAATATTCTAAGACCAAAAATCTTTTCTGTCATTGATATGTCTTTCCTATTGAGTCCTTTTTTTTTTAAACTTCATTAATTTTCCCCTGCTGTGTTTTGAATAATGTTAAAATCATCACAGCTGTTTATGGTCTTTTCATTTGCTTAGGACAAAATATTCAATTATCACCAAAAAATGCCAGTAAATTATTCTAGATATTTAACAAAAAACAGACATTAGTTTTACTAACTTTTGAAATTAAAATTTATCCAAAAAAAGGGAAAAATCTTCCAAGTATATTTTATTTTTTATAAATTGGAATCCACTAAAGTTCATAAAATTCCAGAGATTACTTTATTACATTTAGAAATTATCACATTAAAAAAGTTTTTAAAGAAAGAATTGCCCAAGGGCTTCCCTGGTGGCGCAGCGGTTGCGCGTCCGCCTGCCGATGCAGGGGAACTGGGTTCGCGCCCCGGTCTGGGAGGATCCCACATGCCGCGGAGCGGCTGGGCCCGTGAGCCATGGCCGCTGAGCCTGCGCGTCCGGAGCCTGTCCTCCGCAACGGGAAAGGCCGCAGCAGAGGGAGGCCCGCATACCACACACACACACACACAAAAAAAAAAAAAAAAAAAAAAAAAAAAAGAATTGCCCAAAGCAGTTATGAAATATGTTATTTTAAGCAATCTGAAAAATTTACAGACACAGTCATTAGTCGCATTTTTCATATACTTGTTCAGTTTTATCTTGCCCTGCAGCTCAAGGTTTTCAATTATTTTGATGATGGGCTATCTGTATTTTGCTAATCATCTCTAGGTTAATGATATTTGAACAAAACTAATGTTATTTATAATTTTGTCTAGCATACCCCAATATATATTATTTTTATAAATAGATGTTAGGTTCCTAGAGAGAGATTTTTCTTTGAAAACAGTATCAGTAACATTTATTCATCCATTTATTAACTTATCAAGTTCTATAATTACTACATTGATGTTGAGTATACAAAATTAAATGAGAGGGCTTTTTCTTTAAAACAGTGGTAGAGGAAATATATTCTATTCCAAGAGCATTCAATTGTCTAAGAGGACATAAGTGAATGAGGGCATGTGGGAGAAAAGGCTAGAAAGGTAGAAAAGGATCAGTTCTTAGAGAGACTTCAATGGTTCAGTGAGGTATTTCATTCTGTGGATAATAAGTAGGCATACCTTTTAGGTTTGGGGGCAGAGAAGTAACATGCTCACATCTAAATCCATTAGCAGGTTTTAAGGATGTGCTGAGATGGGAGATGAATTTTATTAATATTGCTAAAGTTCAGGTGACACACAATAAAAGTCATAACCAGACAAGATTAGTGGAGAATAATATGGAATTGAAACAGATGGAACTGTGAAGAATAAGAAATAAAACACAAAGGGCCTGGCCAGGATGAGATTAGAGTCAGAACATCAGAAGGTAGATTATCTCCAAAATTACTCTTGGCTTGCCTGAGAGGATCATAGAAACACACACAATGTGGAGTTCTGTAGATAGAACAGGTTTCAGGGGAAAGATGATTAATTTGATTATTCAACAATATAAACGTAATGAAACATCTATGGCACCTGTTACCTCTCTAATCTGGAGTCTAAGGTTTGTATAGTGGCTTAATCTAATGGATAGGTATTGAACATCTCCACAAGTCAGAAATAGGTAAAGAAATTGGGATCCATATAAATGTGGCTTATGACTTTTGGAGTTCAGGGTTTAAGGGTCTTTATCTCAACTTCAATATTGTAAAGTGCAACTGCTGTTCAATAAAGTCTATTTTTTTTTGTTCATTAAACATATTTGCTATAAACAATATATAGATGACAAACATTTGCTCCTTCCCTTTTAATCAAAACTCTTTCCTTCTGTCTGTCTCTCTCTCAATCATATATTTATCTGTCCATCCATCCATCCATCCACCTATCTATCTATACACCTATATGTCACTCACAAATGCTCAAAGGTCCAGGAAAATGTTTCCAAATTATTACAAATCTGCCAGAGGTAACACAAAACACTGTTTTTTTTAATGGGAGACTAAAATACTTTCCATATTTAAAAATTTGAAAACGTGGTAGTAGATACTTATGTTAATATTTTAAGTAATATAATTCAAATAATTTATTCCAACCATTATAGACATAATACAGCAGGTTTATTATTGCTTAACCCATATCACTATTTCAAAAATTATTTTTAAATATATGTGATATCTCAAATGCCCTGAAGAGTCCGAACAAAAATTCTTTCCCCCAAATCCAATTTTCTGTATCTAATAACTCAAGAGTTCAAGTTATAGTTATGATTCAAGTAAGCAGTAGAATGCAACACATTCACACAATACACTGATTAACTCAAAATTCCAAAGGAATTTTAACACCTAAACTCCTTCAAAAATGCCCAAAGGAGTATTGATATACTGCATTTGGAGACTGCAGTCTTCATAAACTCCATCTTCATACTCTAAAATCAATTGTCTTCTATTCCTTTATGCATCTATTGATTATACAGGAAAATGTTTTTATAAAAATCAATGTGTAAAAGACTTCTTTTATGGTCTTTTCTTTGTCTCTTAACAATGTTGTCTGATGTTTTATTGTGAATACTAAGTGCTCCTAATGATCAAAATGTACAAGTTTTTCCTAACATTTTATTAATGAGAGAAACATGACATCATCTTGGTGTCATGAGAAAAAGTTTCTATTTCATCTCTTACATGTAAATATACTGCTCAGGAATTTATTTACCTGTATTAGGATTTACATGTGAAAAATTCTATCTACCATTTTCATTCAAACAATTATTTAATGAATCTGAATTAATAGTTATTAGCCACATTTAAGCCTCCCACTCCCCAATGTACTGTGTAAGACACTCAGTGAATAATGATTAATATAAAGCACTTTTAAAGAAGATAGTATATCATATCTCTCTGAGAAAATCTAGGTTGAACATGTAAAGTCCTTGGGGGGATTTTCTCTTTAAAAATATAGCACTATCCTCTACCATATATAGATTTAGACAATACGTTTGGATCAGCAACTAAATTCATGTGAGAATATCCATCACATGAAAAGTGTCAATCACAAAGCATTATCTTTGCTAATTAAAAAAATTATTCAAACATATGGATTTTCAAATTTAACTCCAAACCCAGTGTTCATTTATACACTTGAATCACATGCACTTGGACATTTCCTTAGGTAGCTGCTTTATGTCAAATGTGTGTTTTTTCCATATTCACTTATTTGGTCAATTTTGCAGTTTAAAAAATCCACCCAAAACTGACTTTGTCAAGTGAATTGTAAAAGAACTTCAACTGAAACTACATTGAGGAAAAATGTTATTTAGTCTCTAAAATATTGCATTATCTCTAGAAGAGAGTTCAAGAAAAAGTGCAGAGAGCTCTTCTGATTAAACCTTAATTAATATGCCTGCATTTCCTCCCTCCTCTTTTTCCTCTTGCTCTTCTCTCCCTGTTCTTTTGATTTCTCTAAGAAGTGAAAGTTCAATGCAAAATTGTTTGAACTTTGGGAAAGAAAAATGTTCATTTGAAAGGATGTGACTGCGTTTGACCTCAATGTCTCTCAAACTTAAAGAAAAGAAAGTGGTAGATGGGCAAAGATGAAAGATTTCTGACCAGGAATATCGTTGTTAGTGTAACATAAACCATGGGCTTGAAGGGATTTCATCAGTCAAAGCCTTTAGATAATAAAATAATTGCTAAATGAGCCAAACTCTTGCATTACTTAGTCTAACATATATACTTATGTCTTTAAGATACCTGATATGTAAGATGGATATATTTTATTACTAAAATGATTTGCACATTCTAATTCCAAAAATAGAAGTCTTCTTTGCTTGTTTGCTTGGGTTTCTTTTTTGTTTTGCAAAGTTTTTATTCGGTTTCTTTGAATTCTTCCGCCTATTCATTCAATAAGCCTTAATCACAAAGAGGAAATCACAATTTTGAGCACCGGGAATATAAGCAGTGAACAAAATAGACAAAGTTGTTAACAAAAACTGTCAAGCTTAGAAAGGGACAAAAGATATTACTGGTTTTCCTTTTAATGAAATGTTCACATTGACTAGTGGAGTCTCTGGGGATTATCTGATTCTACCGAAGTGTGCATTTTTAATTGTCTTTGAAATACTGTATAAAAATTAAATTATAGAAATCTGATAATACAACTGATTTCTGTTCATGACAATGCAAATGAACATCAACCAGTAGTAGTAAATCTCTCTAAGTCAAATTTTCATTCCAACAGATTATGTTACTGATTCCCTTAATTAATCAGTTAAATAATAAAATCTTTGACACATGTTCAATTAATATTCGATGAGAGTCTTGATTTTACCATTTTGAAAATTTTATTTTAACAAGGTGCTTGTCTTTTGACACTTATATTCTAGTTGATCTTCTACAAAGGCCTAAACTTAAAAAGAATGTATTCTTGCATTTTCATTCATTATAGTAAGATGTCTTCTACGGAAGCCAGGAAGTCCTCATTTACAACAGAAAAAAAAATGTAAATGGAGACTATTTTTCACGTATTTGGGCTTCCAAAACAAATCTACCCATTTTGAAAGACCGGAAAGTAAGGGCGTGCTGCTTCCTTGGTTTCCTGTGTCTTTTAACTTTTGCTTGGAGCGATAAGATTGTGCAATTTTTGGATAATGATTTTTGCTGGTTAACCTGAAATGAAAGTATACATATTGTTTGCAGAGTTGATGGTAAATACAGTTGAACGCCCACCGTGCAGTTTACAGGATGCAGCTGGTTAGTATATGCCTTCAGGAATAGTCAATAAAACTTAATAGATACTCATTTCTAGTACCTTACTCCCAGGGCCACAATCAGGTAGAAAATCAGCCCACTTGGAAGAGAGTGTTATTTCATTTCATCACAAACCCTGAAAATATTAGGATCTGGTATTCAGTAGGGGTATCTGTGAATGATAAAATAAGAAGTAAAAATATGTGTAAGCTTGAGTAGTGTGATAGTTGAACATATTGGTATAAAATTTTTCTGAAAATGCCTGAAATTTTACCAAATCCTCTTGAATACTTTTTGTAAGTTTCTTACATTTTTTATTATTTAATTAATTAGGTGGTTAGGAATTCATATAAACTAACTTTAAAGATAATTTCATTCTGAACTGATCAGAGCATCAGTTTAGTAACATTGCTTTTTCAAGGAAAATTTTATATTTAGCTCTGTTTAGATGATGAAAATATTGACTGTTATAAACAAATATATACTATTAAATTGTTTTTTTCAATTTTATCAATAAGTTATGAATGTAGTTGGTATATTTGTACTTTTTCAAAACCCTATGAATTCTGATTTTAAAATTTGCTACTTAAAACTTTCAATTCACCCAAATTTGCTAAATATTTGGTAACATATTCAATAATTTAACCCTTTCTCCTTTCACTCTTTGCACAGAAAGAGGATTTTATTATCAAAACACATTGCAAACTGGAATATGACATATTTTATGAAGGCTAAATAAAGCAATTATTTAGTGATTGTTATCACTACGCTTCACTTGGAGGTAAAAGATTAGAACAGAAATAGCAGGCATGTTGAATTGTAATTTGGAAAGGACAAACTGGTATCAATATCACCAGCAGAATACAATTAGAGATTTCTAAGCTGCCTGCCCACTCCCTTTGCAGAGGGAAGTTTATAACCTGAAATAATGATAATAACAAAAATAATCATAATACCAGTAGCTAAGATGATTGGTTGGCTTTCTAGTGTGAGGAAAACAAAAATGAAGGTAATTATATATTTAAAATTTTTCAATTGCATCAAGCCACAACATTTTCTTAAAAAATGAATATAGATAGAAACCAAGTACAAAATAATTTGTCTTTGCCCCGTAGTAGATATGTTTGTTTTCTCTGCCCATCTATTATTTCATCTTTATCTAGAAATAGCCTCGACTTTCAGTTTTCTTTTTTTAAAGTTTTTTTACTTAGTTTGAAAGAATTATAGTTTTACAGGAAGTTGCAAAGATAGAACAGAGAGGTCCAGTGTACTCTTCAACTAGTTTCCTCCAACTATGTATGTCTTACATAATTACAAGTGGTCCCCAACTCAAGATGGTTTGACTTAAGATTTTTCCACTTTATGATGGTGTGAAAGCAATACACATTCAGTAGAAACCATAGTAAGAATTTTGAATTTTGAACTTTTCCCAGGCTAGCAATAAGAGGTACATACTCTCTCTGATGCTGGGCAGCAACAGAGAGTCACGGCAAAGTCAGGCACGCATTCACAAGAGTGAACAACTGGTACAATTACAACAATTCTGTTTCACTTTAGGATGCAGTATTCAACACATTACATGAGATATTCAACACTATTATAAAAGACACTTTGTGTTAGATGATTTTGTCCAAGTGTAGGCTAATGTAAATGTTCTGAGCATGTTTAAGGTAGGCTAGGCTGAGCTATGATGTTTGATAGATAAGTTATGGTAAATGCATTTTTGATTTATGTTATTTTCAGTTTATGATGATTTTATCAGGACTTAACCCCATCATAAGTCAAGGAAGATCTATATAGTACAATATCCAAACCGGGGATTTGACGTTAGTGCAATAAGTATGAATAGTTCTATGTCTTTTTATCATGTATGTAGGTTTGTATAACCACAGCTGCAATAAAGACATCAAACTATTCCATAACCACAAGGATCTCCCTCTAGTTATCCCTTTACAGTCATACCCATCCTCCTGCCCAACCATCATTAACCTTTAGAAACCACTAATCTATTTTCCATCTATAATCTTATCATGTTGAGAGTGCTATTTAGATAGAATTATGTAACATGTACTCTTCTGAGACTGGAACTTTCCACTAAGCAAAATGTTATTGAGATTCCTCCAACCTGTTAAAAGTATCAATGTGCATTCTTTTTATTGCTGAGTAGTATTGCATGATATGGATGTACCACAGTTTGTTTAGCCATTCTCCTATTGAGGGAAAATTATTTT
The DNA here is from genome assembly GCF_002837175.3 of Physeter macrocephalus. Classification (NCBI taxonomy): domain Eukaryota; kingdom Metazoa; phylum Chordata; class Mammalia; order Artiodactyla; family Physeteridae; genus Physeter; species Physeter macrocephalus. Next base: position 91,614,880 of record NC_041221.1, on the reverse strand, counting down.
GTTACCAGTTTTGAGCTATTAAAATAAGCTGCTGAGAGCACTCATGTACAGTTTTTTGTGATGATAAGGTTCCATTTCCTTGGGTTAAGTGAGCAAGAATGCAACTGGCTGGTCATATGGTAAATGTACGTTTAGCTTTTAAGAAACTGCCAATATGTTTTCCAGATTTTCTGTAGCGCTTTACATTCCCATCAGCAATGTATGAGAGATCCAGTTTCTTTGCATTCTAACCAGCATTTGGTATTAATATTAGTTTTTATTTTGCCTGTTCTGGAAGTGTGTAGCAATACCGCATCATGTGCTTCACTTGCATTTCCCTAATAGCTAGTGATATTGAAGTTCTTAGTATATGCTTATTTCCCATCTGTGTATTCTCTTCAGTGAAATATCTTTTTATAGCCTTTGCCCGTTTATAATTGGATTATTTGCTTCTGTTGTGTTTTGAGAGTACTTGAAATATTCTAGATATGAGTCCTTTATCAGATATGTGGTTTACAAATAGTTTCTCCCAGTCTATAGTTTGTCTTTTCATCCTCTTAATATGGTCTTTCTCAGAACAAAAGATTTTCATTTTGATGAAGTCTAATTTATTTTTTCCTTGCATAGATCATTCTTTTGGTGTCACATCTAAAAGTTCTTCACCAAGCCCCATGTCCCAAAGATTTTCAGCACTGACATTTTGACACCATGAGTGTGGTTTGTTACAGTTTTATGGGGTCTAAGTTCAGACTCTCTACTTCACCTTTGCTGGAGGAGAGGGTCCTCAGTTTGTGTGTTTGTGTGTGTGTGTGTGTGTGTGTGTGTGTGTTTGTGTGTTTTCTGTGTCATGTGGCTGGTATAGAGCACTCATGCCGAAGTTTTCTGTCCTGTTAGGCTGCCCCTTTACTGATCCATTCGGCTAGAGAGAGTAGGCTTTCTTACTCATTTTATATGTCATGTCCAAAATCACATCTACTCCATCGTCCCAGAGGCAGAAATCTTAGTTCATTTTGAATGGTCCTGATTTTTACTCCATGGCGTTCCATGTCTGAGTCTGTCATAGGTAGGCACTATATCCTCCTGGACATGGTGATTAGTTCAGGTCTTTAAATGTAACCCAAATACGGCCATTAGAGCTAATCAAGTGCACTGGATTTTGTGAAACTACTGGGAGTGAAAACTCTCTTTTTAGGATGTTGTTAAGATGAAAATATTTCAGTCTGCAGCTGTAGGTAGTTATTTTCTAAAATGATCAGAGGCCATACCCGAGATTTAAATCAACACAGAAGAAAACAAAAGGTAACATATGGGGAAGGAGTTCCTCTGCACTGATGACACTGTTTGAGCCCCTAGACCTGGCAGGGTCCTGAATCTAGCTCTACTTTGGTAAGCCAGTATGCCCCATTTTTACTTTGAGCTAGTTTTTCAGTTTTTGTAATCAAAGAAGTCCTGAAAATATCAATTTTGCTCATATTCTATAGAAATCAATCATCCTACTCTCCTGTGAAATATCCCATGGTCCTTTCTCTATTAGTGTTTGATATGTCTTGGCTTAATCAAAGCTAAAATCTAAAACCCTGCGTATACAGAAGAACCAGACAACGTTATTAGACATTTTAAAGATTCTTCCCCACTAAAAATACTTGGAAAAGATGCATATTTTTATCTACCTCAGATAAAGTATCACAGAAATTACTGAGCTATTCCTAATAAAATCCATGAGATCATGACATTATGTATAGGCAAAAATAGGCAGTATTTTCTTGGTATTTGTTAAAAACTAAAAATAATCATCCTGTCCTTCAATATTTTACTAACAATATAAATTCTTTTAGTAGAAGGTAATAACATTCTGGAAAAAATTGGAAATAAAATATCAATACCTCTACAGAAAAAGTGCTTTTGGGCATTAAAAAATATGTATTTATACTAATATAATATTTATATTCAATATATACTAACCTATACCACCAGAAATCTACTCCATTTCATTATCTACCTTACTCAATTCCATTTCACTCTATTCCTTTTTTGTTGTTTGTCTTTAACATTAATTCTCTCCCTACAAATTACCTTGTTTACTCTCTAAGGGGTTGAGTCTGTTTTAGGAGAACATATGCTTATGTGTAAATATTGACATGAAACATTTGTGGAGTTAGAAACTGAACATTTGAAGAGGAAAATGGAGTTCTTGGAGGTCAGACTAAAGAGCTAAGGGGAGAAGATGATAATCCTAAAACAATTTTCACCTTTGACTGGTCTTGTATAAAACTAACTTTCAGCAGGAGTTTTTGATGAAAATGAGAACATATTTTAAAGGATCACAAATATGAAAGTCACATCATGGCTGATATAATTTTCTATCCTCAGGCCTGGTATCAAAAATGACAGAGTAGATGGCCAATACATAGTTATCAACTGGATAACAGACTCAATGAATGAGTGAGGAGCTTCAAGAAGTCTGAGTTGAATAGGTTGTACTTTGGAGTTTCTGTACTCATTTTTCCTTTTTTCTACCATGGCTTGTTTGAGTTTTTCAAGTCTTTTTGTTTGTTTCGTTTCATTTTGTTTTTGTGGCACCGCGCAGCATGCAGGATCTTAGTTCCCTGACCAGGGATGGAACCTGTGTCCCCTGCAGTGCAAGAGCAGAGTCTTAACCACTGGACCACCAGGGAAGTCCAAGTTTTTATTCTTAGTTATCTGCATATCATTTGGTTAAACTTGACTTCTCTGTCTAAACTGAAACATGAATGGCAACACCCCTATCAGAAAGTTTTTGTAGAGTAATAACCTCTCAAGTCAGGCCAACATGGCTTGGACCTATTTCAAAGACTCCCTGCCTATGTCCACAGCCTCTGAAATCTACTTTCCAATTTTTCTTAGCCAACTTTTAATAACTGCCACTTTGCTCCTGCTGGTGGCTTACAGGCAGTGAGAGCTGCTACTTAGGTCAGTGTTCTTAAGAGTTTGTTAATAGAATAACTGTCTGACAAAGACAGTGGACTCAAGCACAGTTTGGAACACATGTGAGGAGAAATGGCAGATTAGAAAAGGATAGAAGCACAAAATATGTCCAATCCATTACCTACTACAACCTTTTCTCTTTGAATTGCAATCAACCACCCACCTGGCAGGAAGTTTATTGGCAAGGTCTAAGCAAGATACAAAATATTTTTGGATTAGTTTGTGGAAATTTTTTATTATATCAATGAACTGTTTCTATTCTGTGTAGTAAGTTTTCAGATTTGTTTTGAGTTAATATGTGTTAAGAAGTCATCTGAACCATAAATCAGGTGCAAATAAAAGGAAACAGATGCTATTATTCCCTATGTACAACTTAACTTCATGTCTTTCTATTCTTTCTTTTAATTGCCATATTTGCTAGAACAATGTTTTCTTTCAATTTTTATTGTTTAAATTCATTTAAAAACAGTAATACAAAAATGTATTTCCCCTATAACAATATAAACTATAAGAATTAAGTTTAAAGTCACTTTATTATGATCCTTAATCTGGGTTCTCATCTACTTGTCTCCCGTCACTAACCATGTTAATCATCTTGGTAATTATCTTTCTAGATATTTGTCAATATATATTCAATATTCAATTTATTTTCCTTGCTATGAGAGTTATCTGAACTGGTTTAACTGAGGTTTTCTTACTTAGTTTAATCATCTTGACCATAGCAAAGTTATAGATTAGATGAGAATGAGCAAATTGGACCTTAACTCAGTAGTATAACTACATTCTAAAAACAAGGAGATTTCAGTGCCTACACTACAAAGTAAAAATAAATGTAATAATAATTGCAAAGTAATATATATTAAAGCAAAACATTATAAAGTCAATTATGTTTTAATGCAAATATAATATTCAAAAATGAAGTTAATGCATAGTATAATCATTATAAAGTTTAAAATGAGCCCCTAGACATCTGTCTGGTACATAGTAGGTTCTTAATGTCTTATTGTTTTTATTCATGAGTTATTAACTGCATCTTTTAGAGTGCAAAAATGGAGTATGTGTAAAATAAAGATTTATATATCAGAGTAAATCATTGTATCATTATTAACAAACATAAAGTCATGTTTTTTAAAAAAGTGCTAACATTCATAGAAATGAGGGCATTTAGATTAAAGTTACCTACCAAAGAAGTCTAAAGGAAAAAAGTGATATAACATCCTTTGTAACTAACCCCACTGTGATGGTGTATGTTTTGCAGCTTCATTGGAGTCATCTAAATTTCTTGGGAAAATAAATATTTAAGAACACTAAATATGCTTTTAGCAACATCTAAATATTCTCTGTAAAATAGACACTACTCACAGGATTAAAAACCCATCCTCCAGTTCAAGTTGCTTTTGTTGTTTGTTTTCCAATCTGTATAACTTAAATGCTCTCTTTCACTAAGACTGTGACACCTGGGGTTTGCTGCGCATACAAATTTTGAAAGAATGTATTATTTATTATTTCTTCAACATATCTTAATGGCTATATTTTGTGCATGAAATTTCGGTAAATAAATTTTTTAAAATCTCCTTTTGCTCCTCCCCTGCTGAGTTCCTGAGCCCTATACGCCAACTTTCAGCCCAGATTGAATCTTTACAGCTGAGTTTCAACTCACGAAAAATACTTTGCAAGGGAAATGCTGATACGGCTTTAATTATAGTGATGTTAACTGCTCCATTATAATTAGAGATCTGCTGACCCTCTTAACTGGTTTTTGCTTTCAGAACATCATGAGACAGCCTCCTTTTGCCAGCCATTCATCAGCTTCCTTTAAATTCAGTAACAATTTAGTGGTAAATGCGTTCCTTAATATAGTTTCTTTGGCTGCTAAGAAGTTGGATGTTCCTCTCAGATCCTGAATTCTGGGTGCCAAGGGCTTAAAGGAAACTGAGCAGATAATTTAAGCCACTTCATTGTTCTTTAGTCAGAAATTTTCCTCAGTCATTCACCCTGGTATTCTTTCCCACATTTAAAGCTATTTGGGAAAGAGATTTCCTCTTTCCTCAACCCACCTTATCCCCAGCTCTTAACATTTACTCCGAAAACAGTCTACTTGTATTTATTCTCACTTGAAGAAATGGAAATGGAAAACAGCTGGTCAGCTTTCCTCCGGAAACTCACTCATTAGGACAGCGATTCCGGCAATCCTTAAATCCACTCTCTTGCCATCTCCTAATCCTTAACTCATTTACACTGCCTGGGTTTAAAAACCTTAAATTATTTACATTCCTTTTTTCCCCCGCAAATAGTAGTCTAAAGCAACTGAGATACATTGGGCCTCTCTCAAATAGCAATTTTTCTGGGCAGATAAAAAAACAAGGTTCCTATTCATATCTGTACTAAGAATCTGATAAAAATTATCAGAAAACAATTCACTTTAAAATCAAAGTTAGTAAATCCACATATATTGCAGCAGATCCCAACCTTTAGCATGAACCTGAATACTTATTAAAAATTCTGATTCAATAAAGCCTGCAGAAGCCAGGAGCAAGTCTGTGCAGAAACCCTACCCTCCTTCCCCCAACAGCTAGATTCTCATGCAGGTGGCGCATGGCAACACATAGAGAAGCACTGTTACAGCAGTTAGATTAGTCAATTGCAGTTATAAGCAAACCAACAAAACCTTTAAAAAGTGCTGTGGACGGAGAGAGATTTGAGAATTATCCCTGTCCAAATAAGAGTGCTCCTTAAAACTTATATGCTCAACTGTATTAAGGTTTATATAATGTACAATCAGGATCCTTGGTTGCAAATACCAGAAACTGGCTTTGGTTAACTATTGAGAGAAAAGGCATTTGTTATAGAGCTAGTGGGTAGCACATTGAATTATGGAAAAACTGGAGAATCAGGCTTAGGAAATACATAGAAATAAAGGTATGAAAAGGAAAGCCAATGGCCAACATAGAATCAGTTGAGAATGATGTTGCTAGGGCTGCTGCCATTAACAGCTTTGGCTGATAGGCTGCATTCTTCTTATCCCACCACCACCACTCCCTAGAAAAGTTTCTTTCTGTTCTTGTATGTTTTATGCACTCCTTGGAGTTTCAAAATTCAGGAGGAACAATCCAGTTAGCTGAACCTTGGTCATATGATCAAGCCCCGGCTCCAGCCAGAAAATGACATCTTTCAAGTCATGTATAAATTGTGAAAGGCCCAATGGCCCAATAAAGCTACAAACCCTGAATACAAAGCATGTAGAATACAATTGTTATATATAGAATCACACTAGATTTTTGCTGAAAAGAGTCTTGTTCATTAGAATAATAACCTCTTAGTTAGAATTTCCTCTCAAAAATAGAGAGGTGGCAGGGACACACCATTTGACTTTCAAATTGGGAAAGATAACTCTCACTCTCACCAGCTATACAGACATCATATAAATGGGATCACTTTTTTTGCGTTCAGTTACTTTCACCTGCATGATGCATCCATTTTGTTGTAACAGTAGTGTATTAGTCAAGTTTCTTCAGAGGAAGTTTTAAAAAAAGAGATACATATATATGTCTATACATATATATCATTTGTGAAGTGTGTTTTCAAATCATATGTACACTTTTTGTGTTGTTTTTATTTTACTGTGGAGTTTAGGATATCTTTATATATTCTGGATTGAGTCTTTAGATGATCAGAAGATTTTAATTTTAATCAAGTCCAAGTTATCATAATTATTGTTTTCTAGTTAGTGTTTTCTGTGACCTGTCTTAGAAATCTTTTTTACTTTTACTTTCTTCTGGAATCTTTATAGTATTAGCATTTATATTTATGTAAATGATTCATTTCAAATTAAATGTTGCATGTATATAAATCAGGAACTGAGGTCTTTTTTCCTCCAAATAAATATCCAGTTGTTTTAGCACTATGTGTTAAAAATATTTTGTTTTTTTCCATTGAAATATTTTTGACCTCATGTTTGAAATGAATTAACCATATATGTGTTTGTCTGTTTCTGGAATTTCTGTTGTGCTGCAGTGATCCATTTTATTTTCTTTAAACAGTGCCAAATTGTCTTAATTATAATAACTTCAGTGGTGTTAAAGTCATATAACGTAAGTTTTACATTCCTCTTTTATTTTATTCTTCAATTTTGTTTTGGCTATACAATGTCTCCTGTAAAAATACACATAGAAAATAAATATGAATTTTAGAACAATTTGTCAATTTTCATTTTTAAAAGCTATTTGGGTTATGACTGAGAATGTGTTGAATTTATAGGTCAATTTGGGAAGAAACTGATCTATAAATATCTTAAAATTTCTAAATATTTTTAAATATTTTTTTTTACATCGTTATTGGAGTATAATTACTTTACAATGTTGTGTTCATTTCTGCTGTATAACAAAGTGAATCAGCTCTATGTACACGTATATCCCCATATCCCCTTTTCCTTGTGTCTCCCTCCCACCCTCCCTATCCCAGCCCTCTAGGTGTTCACAAAGCACCGAGCTGATCTCCCTGTGCTATGCAGCTGCTTCCTAATAGCTATCTGTTTTACATTTGGTAGTGTGTATATGTCAATGCTACTCTCTCACTTCATCCCAGCTTATCCTTTCCCCTCCCTGTGTCCTCACGTCCATTGTCTATGTCTGCATCTTTATTCCTGTCCTGCCCCTAGGTTCATCAGAACCATGTTTTTTTTTTTTTTAGATCCCATATTTATGTGTTAGCATGTGGTATTTGTTTTTCTTTCTGACTTACTTCACTCTGCATGACAGACTCTAGGTCTATCCACCTCACTACAAGTAACTCAATTTCATTTCTTTTTATGGCTGAGTAATATTCTATTGATATATGTGCTACATCTTCTTTATCCATTCATCTGTTGATGGACACTTAGGTTGCTTCCATGTCCTGGCTATTGTAGATAGTGCTGCAGTGAACATTGGGGTGCATGTGTCTTTTTGAATTATGGTTTTCTCAGGGTATATGCCCAGTAGTGGGATTGTTGGGTCGTATGGTAAGTTTTATTTTTAGTTTTTTAAGGAACCTCCATACTGTTCTCCAGTGGCTATATCAATTTACATTCCCACCAACAGTGCAAGAAGTAGTATCTTAACAATATTTTGTCTTTGATTCTTTAAGTATATCTTTCACATTTATTGAAATCTTTTTTATTTTCTTAAATTGTTCCCAAGAATTTTAAAATATTTTTTTCTATTTTATTTCCTATTATTTTCTGCTAATATGTCATCTATGTATGTATATTGATCCTTAAACCTTACTTAGTTCACTTTTTAGTCATAGTAATAGATTTGTAGAGTCTTTAGGAATTTCCATGTAGACAATCATATCATCTGCAAATAAAAAGTTATACTTCCTTTTATAATCTGTTTACTAATTTCAACATCTGGGTAGTATGTGGGTCACTCTCTATTAATTTTTAAAAATATTTTTATTTATTTTGGTTGCAGCAGGTGGGGTCCTTTGTTGAGGCATGCATGTGGGATCTAGTTCCCTTACCAGGGATCAAACCCAGGTCCCCTGCTTTGGGAGCATGAAGTCCAAACCACTGCACCACCAGGGAAGTCCCTATTGTTTTTCCTCTTGACTACACATCACATATTTCCTTTTTCTTCATAGGTCTAGGAGTTCATCGTTGGACACTTTAAATAATATATTGTAGAGACTTTGGCATATATTAGGTGCCTTTGAAGAATTGATTTTTGTGTTTGTTTTGTGTTTTGTTTTTCTTAGGTAACTAAGTTGGTTGGAGTCTCAAATGTCATTAACCCTGCTATGGGAATCAGCTAAGTCTTTGCTAATTAGTTTAGCCCTCTAGATGTTTTGTTTGTTTTTGGTTTTTTTTGTGCCCACCAGTACTATTGGACTTTCCTCACACACGTGCAGTTCCAGTGTTAACCAAGGGTTAAGGGGGACCTTAAATATACATTTCGAGCCCCCTCCCACTCCCCCAACCCAACCAAGACCATTTCTCTCCTTGATTTTCTCCCTCACTTTCCTGCTATTCTGGCAAAACCAAATTCTATCTGCCTATTCTTCAGGTCAGTATGATGAGCTTTAGTAAGCTTTCTGCTTGAATTTAACCAAGCTTACATAAGACTAAGGTAAATCTTATCCAATGTAGTTCCTTTCTTTTAAGAATATAATCTCATCCCATTTCTACCTATTTTCAGTCACTGCCATCAAATAATTGCTTATATATATTTTGTTTCTAATTTTTGATTATCTGTGGGTCGGCTAATCCAACTACTCTGATCTTACTGAAATCAGAATTCCTTTTTCTGTATTTTTATATTAATCTTTTCCCTTAATTAATAATACTTTCCTCAGATGTTTAATATTCTTTGTTTATTCTTTCATATTTGTAGTGGATTGGAAGGTGGCCCCCAAAAGATACATCCACCTATAACCCATGAGTATAGCCTTATTTGGATAAAAGGTCTTTGCCGATGTAATTCAGTTAAGGATTTCAAGGTCCTAGATCATCCAGGTGAGCTCTAAATACAATGACTGGTGTTCTATAAGAGAAATGAGAGGGGAATTTGAGACACATAGAAGAAGAGTAGGTCATGTGAAGATGGAGGCAGATACTTAAGTTATGCAGACCCAAGTCAAGGAACACATGCAGCCATCAGAAGCCGGAAGAGTCAAAGAAAGACTCTCTTTAGTGCCCTTGGAGGGAACACAGTCCCACTGATACTTTGATTTCAGATTTCTGGCCTCCAGAACTGTGAGAAGAAAAATTTCTACTGTTTTAAGCCACCAAGTTTGTGGTAATTTGTTGAAGCATTTCTAGAAAATGATTAGTCAGTTTGGGCTGCCATAACAAAGTACCATAGACTGGGTGGCTTATAAACAACAGAAATTTATCTCTCACAGTTCTGGAGGCTACAAGTCCAAGGTCAGTGTGACAGCACGATTGGCTTCTGGTGAGGGTCCTTTTTCACACTGAAAACTTCTCATTGTATCCTCACATTGTTGAAAGAGGATAAGAGAGCTCTCTGGGGTTTTTATGGGGCACTGATTCCATTCATGAGAGCTTCAGTCTCATGACCTAGTCACCACCCAAAGGCCTTACCTCCCAATAGTATCATTTAGGGGGGTAGGATTTTAACATGAATTTGGGGGGGGCATAAATACCAGTAAGTTGCAGAAACTAACAATATTTAAGAATGAGTCATGGAAGACTATTAGCAATGTGTAAAAACTTGTAGACTTTGGCTGGGCAGTGTTGGTGCAGGTTGAGTCATTCTGTGACATTCAATTGCCAGAAAGAGAAAACACTTTTTCCATGACCTGCACCAACTATTCAAGCTCCTCTAAGATTTTTAGTCTAAATTATCTAGACCAGAATCCTCAAATATTTGTCCTGAAGGTAAATGACTATCTCTGAGAATCAGCCCACAAGAGTATAAAATATGAATGATTATTATTATTATTAGTGGTTTTTGTTTTCTGTTTTTGGTATATTTCTAAGTAATTTTCTCATATTAGTACACCTCTCTAAATAACTAAGGATATGTATAATTACCTAGAATTCAAGATTTGTAACAGTTACTTTTCCTTTCTTTTTCTTTTCTTTCTTTCTTTTGTTCCTTTATTCTCATTTTAAGGTACCTTGGGAAGAAACAGATTCAACTAAGGCTATTCTCATGTAAGGGGAAGATATTGGTAGATATTTAAGTATGTATTCAACAAACCTTGCCCCATTTTATGCATCAGAGAACTGGGATCTAGATGTTTTAATTAACTTGCTCAAACATACATAACCAGTAAATGGCAATTCCAGAATCCTAGTCCAGGTCTGATTCCACCATTCTTAATATTTCTCTGCCTCACATTCTTTCAGCAAGCATTTATTGAGTACCAAATATGTGCTAGTTAATAAATAAGAATACCTAATATTTTTCCACTTATCATGAAAAGTAAGAGGATGTATAATATGGTGTTTCTCCTTTCAAGGTATCCATAGTTATGGCATATAAGAATGTTAGAAAATGTCCAATTTCTATAGAAATTAAAAGTAATTTATATGCATATTATATCATAATTTAATATCCTAGAATATGTTTTATATGAATGGTAATAATATCTCAGAAAAAAAGAACTGTAAAATAATACCCTAAAATATGTGTCATTTGTTGGCAGGAACAAAAAAGATTTTCTCCATGTATTGTACCTCTAGCTTTGTGCTCTAATAACCAGACAAAGCCACTCAGTACTTCTGACAGCCTGAGTCTATCTGCACTTTATCTGAATTTATTACTCACCATTTGTTATATTGCTAATAAAAACAGTATAAGATACTATCTTGTCACATTAAATCTGCAACAGAAATCTTGTTATATTTCAAGAAATTATTTAATATTTTAGTATCTAAAATACTGGTGTAGAATGAGGTCTACCACCATTTCTGTGAGCTGCTAACTAAATATTGACTGGGCTAAAAGTTGCAACATTAACTGCATGGGAAAAGCTTTTCAACTTTTTATTGCACAAAAGGACACTTTGTGCTTAGGTGCCTTGCGACTAAATCAGTACAACACAGCCAGGGCTCAGGACCCCACACAATATTTCCAAATCATAAAGTAATGCTCATAGCACTGTAACTTTTTTGAAAAGTTGTTTATGTAAAGAATAACCTTTAAAAGTAAAAAAAAAAAAACTAGAATGAAAATAAAGAAGAAATATCCTTGATCATTTCTTTAAAGTAGCTACATAAAAATGGCAATACTACAGTAAGCCTACTTGGAGAGAAAAGAAAGCTGTTATATTTGTATTAAGCCATTAAATGATCACTTTTTCTTCCTTAGAATTTCTGTAGTTGAGACCAAATGTTGTCAGGTTTTATCTAGAACTAGCCCAGGGTATTTTTTTGTGTATATTGTTATCAATATATCAAAATATATTAAGATATTACACCATATTTGGTAGTCCTATTTAGAACATATGGAATCAAGGTTTAAAGTGAATGACATTCACAATTTAACTGTTTTTTTATCCCATCTTTATTATAGAATTTCTTGATGGCAGAAAAGAAGCATTTGTTGTAGAATATTCATGCATTCTGTAATATATCACATGAGAAAAACAAGCTTCCCTCATCTCTTTCCATCTTAAGTTAAATATATATGCATATTTTAGCTGCAATTATTCCAAAATGTAGAAAACTTCCAGAAATAAAAAATTTCTTGTGATTTTTAGAAAACATCTTGAAAATGCTCATTTTATCAGGGAGTGAGAGAAAAACAATTCCAGGAAAACTTTTCAATGTTCAGTTCCATAAATGCTTACCCTATGACTTATCCACATACTGATTTTTTTCCAAATATTTCATTTTTTATATTAATTTTCTGCTCAACACCTTAAGTCTCTTATGTAATTTATTTAAAAATTAGAAAAGTACAAAGAAATGTACTGTGTAAAGTATTACCACTCACAGTTTTAATCCTCGAGCAAAGATGATGACAATATTAGAGATAGTGATAATTATTTTTTAGAAAAAACAATGAGAAAGGAAGGAGGAAAAAAGGGAGGAAGAGAAGAAAGGAAAGGACTGTTAGTATCTAGAATTTCTGATGAGAGTAGTAGACATAACTGATAAATATCTTAAATTTAACTGGGGGACTATCATATACCTATGCCTCTGCTACAAAGGGAAAAAAAAAATCTATGCACACTATTTCTTCCAAGACTGGTTACCTCATCTAGAAGACTCTGTGATTATTCTTAACATTGGTTGCCTGGAACAGAGGACAGAATGAGCTGAGCAGGTAAGTTATTAGTATGAGACAGAGTGGCCTTTCAGATTCTGTTGTAGTGCAGTTTAAAAGAATTTGCTTCTAAACCCTTGAGTGTATATGTATGTGCATGTGTGTGCAGTTAATGTGCTTCCGTTTCATATGACCTACTCTATGTCAAGAAGGGAACATGAGAGTAAAATCTGGCACATCTGGATCGCTGCAGAAATAGAATTTTATATATGCACAAAGGGTACATTAATAAATTCACACTGTTGGGCTTCCCTGGTGGCGCAGTGGTTGAGAGTCCGCCTGCAGATGCAGGGGACACAGGTTCGTGCCCCGGTCCGGGAGGATCCCACATGCCGTGGAGCGGCTAGGCCCGTGAGCCATGGCCGCTGAGCCTGCGCGTCCGGAGCCTGTGCTCCGCAACGGGAGAGGCCACAACAGTGAGAGGCCCGCGTACTGCAAAAAAATAAAAAAATTAAAAAAATAAATTCACACTGTTAAAGCTTACAATCAGTTTTTGCAAAAAAAGAAGAGTGTCATTGTAAGCTGTGACAAGACTTTTCTAGAGCTCAGAGAGTCACTGACTTTGTCCTTAAATGCAGGGAAGGCATGATTACTCTTCCTCCATCACCATCATCACCCCACATCCTGAGAGGAATGATTATCTTTTACTCTAATCTTTTTGGTTTTTTCCTTACAAGACCAAACCAAGTTCCTTCACAAAAGTTTATAGAAAGTACACAGAGGAGGATTAGATGTAACTTACAAAGGCCACTAGCTAATTAACTAGATCCCCACCCGGCAATCACCTGCAAACTGGCAACCTTCTATGTTCATAGTATTTTAATTCTCAAATTTGCTTTTGACTCAAAGTAGTAAAAGCCTTTCTCCAAGATTGCAGATTATGCCTCAATCAGCCAAGTTTTATACTGATATATATTTTTGTGTATTTGAGTTTCTCACATTGTATTACTGAGATACCCAAAAATGGAGTACAAAAGTCATTTTGAACCTCTGCTCAGGCTTGTTTCTGACCCCTGAAGTCTTGAGTACTTTACACTGCCTTCTGCATAGCCACTCTTCCTTGGCAAACTGCTTTAACAGAGCTTACACTTGCACTTTAGGCACCTAACTTCACAAAGACCAAGATTTTCCCAGCTCCCCACTTCAGCAAATTCTTGAAAATGGGAAATCATTTGTTTCTAAAGATCTTTCAAAAGGACCTGGGAGAAAGAACATGGGCTTTGAAGGCAGACAACTGTGGGAACAATTTCAAGTCCCACCACTTATTAGTTTAGGGATTTTGAGGAGGACATTTGACATCTGTGGGTCTCAAATTCCTTATCTGTAAAACAATAATCATAAAATAATAATGATAGGTTTTCTTATTGTTCCAGATTATCATGAGGGTTTATGAAATATTGTAGGTGACCAGGTCAAATACTGTGTCACATCATCCTCTGATGGATATAGTGCCCAAATTAGACCATATAGTTCCTATTTTACTGAACTGATGGTAGGTGTCCACCATCTACTCTAACTGCAAGCAACAGACCAATCATTAATTTCTACTTCATATCGAGGCCACTGCCATTGGCCTCTGAGTGATGAGCAGCAGTTCCTAAATCAAAATGTCTCACATAGCAAATGGGGCAACTCAGTACCTCAATTCCCAATTAACCTAGCAACAAAATCCATGAATTAAACAAGAAAACCTTGGATGGCCCACCAAATTGAAGGACAGCAAAGACTTTTCCTTATTTAGAACAGGCTACTTTAATTCTCAGAAGACTCCCTTAAAACCAAGCAAAAGTTGCTAGCATTACCTTAGATCTTATGGTGTGATTCCTCTGAATTCAGTCAGCAATTTATAGTTCTTTTCTCTTATTAAAAACTGTATTTTCCCTCTGGATCAAAGAGATGTTCCCTGATAGTAACAAGAGTAAATGTTGCAGTAAAATGATTTCCATCAGCCAAAATCAGTCTTCATGCTTATCTTTATACCAAAACACTTTGAAATAAAAGGTTAAATGGTGCAACTCTAATATTTTTAATTTGTTCAATCTTCATTTTTTCTAGAGCAACAGTTATTAGCATGTGGTGGAAAAAAATCCTTTGGGGTCCCTGGGAACTTATGGGCAGTCCATGACATCCTCCCTTTTCTGACTACATATCTGTTTGAGGATGAATTTTCTTCAAACACTCCTACTAAAGCAACACATCACACCAGGTTGAATGCGGAAGCAGATATCTTCTGCTGTCTTCTAATAAACTAGATATTAAAGAAATTGCCGAAGTTTAAAATAATGCCACTCCTTTTGCTAATATTTGGCTTTGAAACATAGAGGGATTTTTTAAAATGTAAAAGCACATTATTTATATTAACAGGTAATAGGTTTATAATTGCTGTTATAAATAAAAATAAGTATTTTTTAAAATTTCTGATTTGATCTCTAATTTGATAAACATCTACATAAGAGCTCCCAAATTCAAACAGTCTGAGGCCTACATTCAATCTTTTTTGTATTTCTCCTGCCAATGTTCACATCTTATTTAGGCAAATATAATCATAGTAGTAGCAACACTATATAGGAGTACAGAAATTTGGATTTTTCAAACAATTTTATTTGCATTATCTTGTTAACCTCCCCCCCCCACCAACCTATCAGGTGAACATAGTTACCACTTGTCATTATTTTGACGAAGAAAGGATAAAATTTATACAAAATGACTAGACTGTCAATCGGTAGGTAGTGAAACCAAGCAGGACCCTGTGGGGCTCCTGGGCATGGAAGCCTTTTTTGTGTCCCTGGTTTTTTGTTTGTAGGGAATAGGCTTCAGCCTCCATGACCTTCCCTGAGTTCCAAAGGGCAGGTTCAAGGAGTTGCTAATCAGGGAAGGGAGGGGATGCAGAGATTAGGGAGGAACAGTCAAGAAATAATAGTGCAGCCTTGGGACAGGATTCTGGTTCTGCTTCAAGAAATACATATAACAATATCTTTGAGCTCTTTTGCAGAACTAAAACCCCCAACAAATGGAAGATGTTAACTACTTGATAAAGCATTTTTCATTCCAGAGAGAAGGTCACAGTCTGATAACCTGAACCACAGAAGCCTATCAGGAGACTACCTTAAACCAGATTACAGGAATGCAGGTCCTGCACACACCCTGATCCTTATCAGCAACCCTGCCCATGAACCATTGCTATAAAACTCCTCACCAGATCCTCCTCTCCCTCCCCCATCCCCTGCTGGGTTGGGACACACAGTTTAGAGGGCATTAGCCCTCTATATACTCCTTTGCCTGGCAAAGCAATAAAGCTATTCTTTTCTACTTCGCCCAAAACTCTGTCTCTGATATTCGATTCGGTACCAGTGCACAGAGGCCAAGTTTTCAGCATCAGTAGCAGTGTTGAAATGAAAGCTAAAATCTACTGACCTTTAAACTATAAAACCTCTAATTAAGTTTAAAACTCAATCGGAAGTCAAACCACACAATTGTTCCTCATTCCAATCACAAGATTACAGTTACATTTGCATCAACAAAAGCTAATCCCTGAGGAGAAATCTACTTTCACATTCTTAGGGTAAGAAATGTTTACTAGGGGCTTCCCTGGTGGAGCAGTCATTGGGAGTCTGCCTGCCAATGCAGGGGACACAGGTTCGAGCCCTGGTCCAGGAAGATCCCACATGCTGCAGAGCAACTAGGCCTGTGTGCCACAACTACTGAGTCTGCACTCTAGAGCCCATGAGCTACAACTACTGAGCCCGCGAGCCACAACTACTGAAGCCCGTGTTCTGCAACAAGAGAAGCCACCACTCACTGCAACTAGAGAAAGCCTGTGTGCAGCAACAAAGACCCAATGCAGCCAAAAATAAATAAATAAATTTATTTAAAAAAAAAGAAATGTTTACTAAACAAACAAAATACAGTTCTAGGAAGATTGAAATAACCCAAAGCTTTAGGCAATAACTCTTCATGGTCTTTGCCATAAATATTATAGTACAATTTATTTATATTTGTGGAAACTTTACTAACTTCCACCCTTCTACTTCCATATTGTATCTTAGTTCTAGGCATAGAAAAAAATTTTTTTTTGAGTTTATTTTACTTTATTGAATTAACTAATTAAATTTTTTTCCTTTTCTTTTTTAAATTTTTAGTTTATTTTTTATTTTATTTGGGAATAGTTAATTTACAATGTTGTTAGTTTCAGGTGTACAGAGAAGTGATTCACTCATACATATATCCATTCTTTTTCAGATTCTTTTCCCATATAGTTTAATACAGAATACTGAGTAGAGTTCTCTGTGCTATATAGTCCCTGTTGGTCACCTATTTTGTATATAGTAGTGTTTATATGTTAATCCCTATAGACTATCCTACTAAGTAAGTCAGACAAAGACATATATCATATTATATCACTTATATGTGGAATCTAAAAAAATTCATACAAATGAACTTATTTACAAAACAGAACCGGACTCACAGACTTTGAAAACAAACTTATGGTTACCAAAGGGGAAAGATGGGGAGGAGGGAAAAATTAGGCACAGCAAATTGTAACTGCCACATACTTCTATTGCTTAAACTGATTTTTTAATCTTTATATTCATGACAATCTATTACTCAGTTTTAGCATCCCACAAAAGTCTAAAAATCTTGAGCAATAATTCAGAGAGTGACCTCACTTTCCACCTCTTGGTGGTTTAAATACCTAATTATATAAGATAACTTCTAGAGCAGATAGCTCTTCCATTTTTGAGCAAATTTAATTTATTTACCAGTAACATGGTTTCCCTGAAGATCTACTATTCCTGGGAGGTAAAGGCATAATATGATTTTGCTGCTCCATAATATAATGATAAATTGTCTACTTTGGACATTTGTTTATATTAGCTTTTCCCAAAGAGCTTTTATATTTTAAATGTTAATATTACTTCTTACTTCATATATATGTATATATATGCATTCATATTTATATATACATATGTATGTGTATATAAAATGCCTTACAAATGTGTGATGCTTTACAAACATACTGCCACCATCTCATGAAACTGTTGTTTCAAGGAATACACTCTGGGAGACCATGGGTTACATACTGTCATTCTGAATTTTGATCTAGGTATTAAAGATAGATTTTGGTACATTTTTCTTATACCATTCAATAACTAGAACTTTCCAGTATTAACAAATACAGGGAGGCTTTTTAATCCAGAGAATCATACTGCTCTACTGTGTTTTCTTATTGATTTGTTTTTGGTTTCATTACCATTTTCTGACATATTAAAGCCAGGAGTGAGTCCTCTCAAAAATCTTTTTTGTTTTGTTTATCAAGTATTAGAAAAACTAAACAGAAATTTTGGTCATATTTCCCAAGACAAACCACAATAGGTTAAAACAACTGAGAGCAATAACTGAGTAGAATATATTCAGACTGTTCTACTGACTCTGTATTATTATCCTTATTTTGTTCTATTTTCCCATGCAATGTCCAACCCAAGGGTCAGACCCTGTGGACTCCCAGAACATTTCCCTGAATAGTCCACTTCTCTCAACTCCAATGCCACAAGGCTAGTGAATTCCACCATCATCTCTGCCTATTGCAATAATCTACTTCCTTGCTTACAGTTGTGGTGTTACAACAATTTTTCCAAAGATTATCACACACTGCTTAAAATACTTTGACTTAAAAAATTCCTTAATGTGACTTAAAATGTTCCTTCTGACGCTACTTTGTTTTCTTCTCAACTTCCACCTCTTTCACATCATCCACTTTTCCAACTGCATTGGAATTTCTATTCTTTCAAGCTAATTTTTGGTTGAAGGAATCTTTGTACTAGCTTCTCATTCTGCATGATATGTTTTCTTCACTGACTTCCACTTATTGTGCCATTCAAATTTCAACTAAATGTTACCTTTACTGATCACCCAATGTACAATGGCCACATAATATATTTACATGGAATTTACCATTACTTGATATTATTTGTGCTTTTTGAAAAAAAATTTCTCTCTTTCCACTAAAATATAAACCCAATAAATGCTATCCTATCTTTGTCATTTACACTAGTGTCTGATATATAGTGGACCATAAGTATTTGCACAATCAATGTTGAGTGAATAATTAACAAACCAAATAGCTAAAAATCAATTAGCTTGACTATGTAGAAGAGAATTTCTTTTAACAGGTTTGCTCTAATTCGAGACATTTTTCAGTATTCAGGCTGATGAAAGGTATTTCAACTTAGAATTTTTAAGTTTCTCCTAGGACTAAGCTTTGCTTTAAGAAGTTTTCTATTATAGTGCAATTTTCACTGCACTACAATTTTCAACAATTATCACAAGAGCCTCATCGAGCTGAGCAATATAAAATGCTTTAACTTATAGCCACAGATAGTGTTCCCTATATTCTCCAATTTCAGGGCTGGGGGAAAAAAACGTCCTCTTGTTACAAACAAAAAATATTTTAAAATGAATCATCATGTCTAAATTGTACTATAATAAAGTATTATTTTTAGAATAGCTTTGTTGAATTGAACACACTAGTGAACTGTCTTCTCTGTATCACTCTCTCAATGATACTGGTAGAGACTAATATATAATTATTTGAATCAAACTTTTGAAATAAGCATCTTTTAGCAAATTTTCAATATTGCTATTTCACATTGAGTACCAGATGTCAGAAGAGTTGAAAACATGTTTATTTTGGTCTTTTGGTCCTTCAGGATTTTTCTGACTCAATACCATCCTTGTCTTGCATGGATGTGTATTTAGCTTCATTGAGTGAACAGGCTTTGAGGAGCAGCAATCTGCATACTCCTAAAAGAAATGATTTGGCCACCTGCACTTTTGGAAAACTGTAAAAAAGCTATAGAAAGCTTTCTAAGGCAGGAAGTATCAATAAATAATATTTTAAAGATTTTGGATCTCTGAGGAACATGGAGTCTCATTAAGGTGTGAGTTCTTAAGTTTAAAGAGAAATAGACATGGAGTGAGCTTGATGATTTACAAATCTGGAAGAAAAAAATGTTAGCAAAGTTTAATGTGATTGCTATTTCAGAAGAAATGGCACAATGGCACAACTTTTGCAATTGTCAAACAGCATGTTCAAATTAGTTTGGATTCTCAGTGTTTCTCTCTCTGTGTCTCTGCGTCTCTCTGCCCCCTTCCATGCTCCTGCTACACCCTATCCTTCTCTCTCTTAGAGAGTCTCAATGCATGTTAGCTATTAGATGTTCTAGGCGTTTTATATAAAGAAACTTAACCTTGTTCCATTCATGTTTGTCTTATCACGAGTCTTACTAACACATTTATGCAGAATACAATCTGGGAAACTACGATGTATATGGTAATACTTGGTTAATAGGGATGCCAGAGAATATGAAGAAGACTATGCCTAGACTCAAAAGTTACTTCTTCAAAGCCATCAGATGAAATTGAACAAAGCTTACCAATTTACAGAGCTAATTAGAAGTCCCTTTTTGGAACTTCCTCTGAAGTCTGTTATTTTGAGTTATAGATTAAGTTTTAAATTTACTCTCATTTCCCCCAAACTGCTAAAGCTTTCCATATTGTATTTCTTGCTTTAAAACTGGAGAAACTGTGATAATGACCTTAGGCAGAAAAAAGAGGTTAAGTCTGGTTTCATCAGTTTTGTAAGAAACCTAAAGATACCTTCAAGTTTATATTTTTAAATTATTTTCATTTTAACAAATTATTTCCAATTGCTCTAAAGTGTTTCAGAATGACTTTTACTTCTTTAAAGACTGATTAAATATATTTTAATATACCTGTTATTTGACAAGTGTTCATGAATATTTATCCTTCTAGAATCATATTTTGGGGAAGATTTTTATTCTCAATTTGCATCTATTGTACATAACTAATGCTATTACCAACTTTACCTTTCTAAATGTATGAGAGTTCTTCCAAGTTATACTGACAATTCCTTTAAAACTCTAATTAATCAATTACATTAAAATATTTCTAACTGGTAAAATGCTATATTTCAAGAAAAATGCTAATATATTGATTGACTATCCAATATATTTTAATAATTATGCATAAGTATATACTTGGAAAAAATAAGTCTCCAAGTCTTACCAATGTTAATATGCTTTTTCTCTACAGAATTAACTTTGCCTATACTGGTTAACCCTCTTGGCCTAATGCAAGAATGTGAAGATCTATCTGAACACAAGAGAATAAGAATGGTTGTTTTATGATATAATTTTGAAACTACTCTAATTTTTACATGTAAATATATTATGATGTGTAAGTCATTTTCAAACTTCATTACCTTATTATTACTGATAAGTTACTTGAAAGAGCCGACCAGCTGCTTTTAGCACAAAAATAGGATAAAACCCTGTGGCTGAGATGCATTTGTTTAAGATAATAAGTCTCAACATTTTTTACTTGAGTTAAGGAGGCAGAAAAATCTCCAATGGAGAAATTAAAAATATCTGAGAAGATAAAGCTAATCAATTTACAGCAGGAGATAATGCACATCCTATAATTTGCTTTCGGGATACGCTTATGACGATTCTCATTTGAACTGTTGCACATGTACCATATTTTTATCACTGGTTCTCTAAGTTCTCTTGGGCAACATAAAATAGAATACCTTGGGGATACTTATGTTACAAACAGGTTACAAGTCATAGCTCTAGACCTACTGAATGATTTAGGATAAACATTTAAAAATAACCCTTTTATTGCAATTAATAAATAAAGTTTGAG
The DNA here is from genome assembly GCF_002837175.3 of Physeter macrocephalus. Taxonomy (NCBI): domain Eukaryota; kingdom Metazoa; phylum Chordata; class Mammalia; order Artiodactyla; family Physeteridae; genus Physeter; species Physeter macrocephalus. The sequence goes on along the minus strand of NC_041221.1, from coordinate 91,593,437 downwards.
AGACAAGCTTCAGTTATGGTAATCTTACATATGAAAATTACCACATATTAGTGGTTCCCAAAGTGGGGTGTTCACTCAAATATCAACCCAACAAATGGACTGGATAATGATGAAGATAAATCTATTATAATTTGTGTTTGCAAGAATAGCAGTCATTCAAAACCACAACACAATCAAAATAATTCTGGTGATGTACTGATTACAAAAAGTCCTCCACTAAAGTTGCAAGATTTCCAATTACTTAAAAGTACAAAAGTGCAGGAATAGCTTTACTGTGTTGCCAAACATTGTGTGATAGTGAGAATTCTTCCCCAAATACTAACTTAGATTTATGGACAAGTTTACTCAATTAATAGTTTAGCTTAACATAACAAATATTAGCACTCCTCATCACTTATTTAGTAGGTATTACTAAGTAGCCATTAGTCATATGTAATATCTTAGTCAAAAGTCTAAGATACTGTACAGATTTCCATTAAGAGAGAGAAAGGGATTTTCACTTTCTATTAGTTCTTTGGCCACTGAACTTAGTACAAGTTTAGTACCATTTAGTACATATCCTCCAGTCACTAGTTTGATAAATGATTCTTGAGGTATTATCCCAGTTCTTAAACTCTCAATTTTCTCATCTGTCCACTGATGATAATATTCGTAGTTAAATCTGCCTGCCAAGAGTTTTGTACAACAAAACCACAGAATTGATATGAAGATAAAAGTTGATGGGTGATTGTCACGATAAGTGATAAACATAATTCATTTAGTTGGTTCAACTATTATTTATTGATTGCCTTTTACTTTTTTTGAAATTGAACTATCTTTATATTTACTTTCAATTAATTTGTCCATTCAACAAATATGTATTGGGCACCTATTATATGCCAGGTATTCTGCTTGTTACAGGATTTGAGGCCAAAGGTATAATATTCTGATCCCTTGGAATTATCCATCTGGTGAGGGAGACATAATTTAATCATAAAATTATAGTCATGTTAAGTGCTCTAAAATACTGTCACATGGCACTCTAAGCTCATTCACCATGGGAGTCAGAGAGAATAAAACTTGAGCTGATATGTGAAGAGTAAATGGAGGTGGGAAGGCATGGGAGTAGATCAAGCAACACTGGGAAGTGAACAAATGCATAAGTATTCCTGAAAAAACCAGATTGAGTAGATCATGACAAATTTTTCTTAGGATTCTATCAGATGGTGGAATTAACTATCTGGGCAAATTGGGAAGCTTTAAAGATTGAAACAATGTTTCAGTGAGCTGAATAATGTTAATGTAAGCTACACCATTAAAAATCAACTAATTGAGTCATCACAGAGAGTAGCAAACTTTATATACTACTGTATCACTTTAAATTGTTAGGTCAGGAAAAAAAATGCAAGAATTAAGACAGGTACAATTCAGAATAAAAAAGAATTTGTATGGTCACTCAGATGGTAATGCTTTCTTACTTTAATTTCATGAATTTATTTTAATTCAACTATCTTGGTTTGATGAACCATAAATCACTTTCAAGCTGATGCAATTTGTATTTGTCATCCTTTTTGCCTATCAAGCTTCTAGAACCTCTTTCCTTTGGGGAATTACCCCACAAAAGGAGGCAAATTCTCCCCTTAGAAGCTGAAAATATCAGGTATAAATTTTTCTGGTTTTTTGTCAGCAAGGATGGGGCATATGGGGCAGGTTCCTTAAATCTGGGGCCTCAGTTGCAGCCCCGGCACCTTGAGAATTCTAAGAGTAATCATAAATCCTGTTTTACCTGAGATTGCCTTGATTCATGCATATTGTCCCAGTTTAATTATTAATGTAGGTTATTATTAATAACCTCTTTTCCTCTCAGGAGTCCTGGTTTTGACAATAGATAGTATGATCCCCTTAATCACATGGAATCTTCTCTGGTGATGGTAGGTACAGCAGGACTGAATTCAGAGTTCAGCAATGGCAACTGGTCTAGTGGTAGTTTCTGGTGTTCTATGATAGGGATGCAGGCTGCAGCTTTTAGCAGTTGATGATGGAAGAAGGGCTTCCTTGAGTGGGTCAGTTCTTGGAATTGTTTGTCCATCTAGTCTTTCCTGGCCACACAATCCTCTTCTCTATGCCTCCCAGTTGGGGAAGTAAACTATATAACACTGTTTCCTTTTCTTTCTTTCTTTTCTTTCTTCCTTTCTTTCTTTCTTGTTTTTTATTCATTTCAAGTTTACTTGGGACCCTTTGAGAGTCAATTCTGCTGCCTGCTAAAAGCTCTGGATAGGCTACCCACAAATAAATTATTTTCTTCTCTCTTAAAATGTGGGGTAATTACCTTTTCCTCTTAATCACTGAGTCTTAGTTTCTAATTATCGAGCCAGAGAAATAGGACTTCTCAATATTCTCTAACATAGTAATTTATTTTGTGGTCTTTTGAATGTTATACATTCTTCTTTTTAAAAAAGAACAATTTTGTTTATTTTTACAGCATTCTGTTATAATTTAATTGTAATAATATTCAATTAAAAATACCCTTGACACAGCTCTATAACTGTTGCTATTTATAATGGCTCAAGGGAAAATATTCAAGACATCATAAATATTATCATGTATATAAAATTCATTTTGTATTTATTGCTATAAACATCCTGTTAATGGACAACCAGTAAATTATTAAGAGAATTATGACGAGAAATAATACCTATAAAATAGTAGATACCAATGACTGAGTTCACATAAGTCCAAAGTTTGAGTTCCTTACTTATTTAGTAGGTATTACTAAGTAGCCATTAGTCATATGTAATATCTTAGTCAAAAGTCTAAGATACTGTACAGATTTCCATTAAGAGAGAGAAAGGGATTTTCACTTTCTATTAGTTCTTTGGCCACTGAACTTAGTACAAGTTTAGTACCATTTAGTACATATCCTCCAGTCACTAGTTTGATAAATGATTCTTGAGGTATTATCCCAGTTCTTAAACTCTCAATTTTCTCATCTGTCCACTGATGATAATATTCGTAGTTAAATCTGCCTGCCAAGAGTTTTGTACAACAAAACCACAGAATTGATATGAAGATAAAAGTTGATGGGTGATTGTCACGATAAGTGATAAACATAATTCATTTAGTTGGTTCAACTATTATTTATTGATTGCCTTTTACTTTTTTTGAAATTGAACTATCTTTATATTTACTTTCAATTAATTTGTCCATTCAACAAATATGTATTGGGCACCTATTATATGCCAGGTATTCTGCTTGTTACAGGATTTGAGGCCAAAGGTATAATATTCTGATCCCTTGGAATTATCCATCTGGTGAGGGAGACATAATTTAATCATAAAATTATAGTCATGTTAAGTGCTCTAAAATACTGTCACATGGCACTCTAAGCTCATTCACCATGGGAGTCAGAGAGAATAAAACTTGAGCTGATATGTGAAGAGTAAATGGAGGTGGGAAGGCATGGGAGTAGATCAAGCAACACTGGGAAGTGAACAAATGCATAAGTATTCCTGAAAAAACCAGATTGAGTAGATCATGACAAATTTTTCTTAGGATTCTATCAGATGGTGGAATTAACTATCTGGGCAAATTGGGAAGCTTTAAAGATTGAAACAATGTTTCAGTGAGCTGAATAATGTTAATGTAAGCTACACCATTAAAAATCAACTAATTGAGTCATCACAGAGAGTAGCAAACTTTATATACTACTGTATCACTTTAAATTGTTAGGTCAGGAAAAAAAATGCAAGAATTAAGACAGGTACAATTCAGAATAAAAAAGAATTTGTATGGTCACTCAGATGGTAATGCTTTCTTACTTTAATTTCATGAATTTATTTTAATTCAACTATCTTGGTTTGATGAACCATAAATCACTTTCAAGCTGATGCAATTTGTATTTGTCATCCTTTTTGCCTATCAAGCTTCTAGAACCTCTTTCCTTTGGGGAATTACCCCACAAAAGGAGGCAAATTCTCCCCTTAGAAGCTGAAAATATCAGGTATAAATTTTTCTGGTTTTTTGTCAGCAAGGATGGGGCATATGGGGCAGGTTCCTTAAATCTGGGGCCTCAGTTGCAGCCCCGGCACCTTGAGAATTCTAAGAGTAATCATAAATCCTGTTTTACCTGAGATTGCCTTGATTCATGCATATTGTCCCAGTTTAATTATTAATGTAGGTTATTATTAATAACCTCTTTTCCTCTCAGGAGTCCTGGTTTTGACAATAGATAGTATGATCCCCTTAATCACATGGAATCTTCTCTGGTGATGGTAGGTACAGCAGGACTGAATTCAGAGTTCAGCAATGGCAACTGGTCTAGTGGTAGTTTCTGGTGTTCTATGATAGGGATGCAGGCTGCAGCTTTTAGCAGTTGATGATGGAAGAAGGGCTTCCTTGAGTGGGTCAGTTCTTGGAATTGTTTGTCCATCTAGTCTTTCCTGGCCACACAATCCTCTTCTCTATGCCTCCCAGTTGGGGAAGTAAACTATATAACACTGTTTCCTTTTCTTTCTTTCTTTTCTTTCTTCCTTTCTTTCTTTCTTGTTTTTTATTCATTTCAAGTTTACTTGGGACCCTTTGAGAGTCAATTCTGCTGCCTGCTAAAAGCTCTGGATAGGCTACCCACAAATAAATTATTTTCTTCTCTCTTAAAATGTGGGGTAATTACCTTTTCCTCTTAATCACTGAGTCTTAGTTTCTAATTATGGAGCCAGAGAAATAGGACTTCTCAATATTCTCTAACATAGTAATTTATTTTGTGGTCTTTTGAATGTTATACATTCTTCTTTTTAAAAAAGAACAATTTTGTTTATTTTTACAGCATTCTGTTATAATTTAATTGTAATAATATTCAATTAAAAATACCCTTGACACAGCTCTATAACTGTTGCTATTTATAATGGCTCAAGGGAAAATATTCAAGACATCATAAATATTATCATGTATATAAAATTCATTTTGTATTTATTGCTATAAACATCCTGTTAATGGACAACCAGTAAATTATTAAGAGAATTATGACGAGAAATAATACCTATAAAATAGTAGATACCAATGACTGAGTTCACATAAGTCCAAAGTTTGAGTTCCTTTGAATTTGATTTTTTTTTCTCTTGAGAGGTCAACATGATTCAATTCCAAAATTATATTAGAAAAAGTTATGGTTTCAACCCTTAGTTGTTACAGAAAATCATCTCAACATATTGCAGCTCTAGGCACTGATTTAAGCAGGACTGTGCATCTTTTCCTAATTCTGCACTCAGTAACGTCATGTGGGTAGTTTGAAATTTGCCACGATGGGAAGATTTTCACCATGGAAATGAGTAAACCTACAAATCTGGGCTTTACTCTCCCCCACTCCGCCTTCCCTGTTGCAGAACTGGTTGTTAAACAATTACCATCATACCCCTGATTTAAAGTTCCACAGGAAGAACCTCTCTTTTTCTTAGTAGGATGAAGACACAACATTTATTTGGACCTAATAAATATAATCACTTTAATTTCTGTTCTTGCATATGACACAGTAGGTCATATTAAGATAATGGTCCTACTATAAAACTAGGAAACCCTGATTAAACTGTAATATTTAAAGACATCATTGCAACAGACTAGATGAATGAAATGCCAGAGAGTAGAGAGCCCTTCGAAGGTGAGCTAACTTTTCTTCCCTGCCCCCCCGCCCCCGGCAAAGGTATTGGGTAATTGTAGGCTTGGGTTGAAGATTATGACTAGTGTAAGTGATGAGCCTCTACTGGGGGGAAAAGAAGCAAACATTCAAGCCCTAGCTGCATGCAGCTGGAGGAACAACCTGGAATTTTAGCAATAGCACAACATGATGGAGAGCTAGGACAAACACTTCTAAAATGAGTAAATCTCCCATAGTCATAAGTACTTAGGAAACAAATATCTTCTAGGGTAGAGGCAAGTTTCAAGCACAGGGTTAGTCTCACTCTCAAGATATTTGTCAGATTTGGTTTCTTGGTGTCGAAGACTAGAGGAATATGCTGAGAAGTCTAAAGGACAGAGCTCAATTTCTAATACTCTTTTCAGGGTTGAGGAAAAGCCACCTCTTGGCACCCTCTTGAAAGCTCCAAAGACCACATTCTAGAATTAGGAACAGACCATAGGAAGACCTAGTCTTACTAAAACTGCCAAGTATTTTCAACTGCCTCAATCACTAATTGGATTGATTTTATCTCTCCTTCACCATAACTATCTAACAGAGGAAAAAAGAGAAAATTCTTTTGGAAGATAATATCATCTGAAGCCCATGGTTAATTAATTTACAAATTCTAGCATACATCCAAAAATTACCATAAATGTGAAAAATAAAGAAAATTTGATTGTTAATCAAGTGCAAAAAAAGAGAATAGAAACAGACCTATTAGATGATTGAGATATTGAAGACAGCAGAAGAGACTTTGAAATATCTATCAGTAATGTGTTAAATAAAGTATAGAAAAAGTTAGACAAAATAGAAAAAAATGATAGAACATATCAGTGGAAGAAAGAAATCTATAAAGAAGGATAAAATGGGCACTATAGTATTGAAAAACCAATATATGTATTAAGAACTCAAAGGTTGAACATCAAATTGGATAAAAAACCCCAAAGATTACTGAACTGGAAGAGAGATCAAGAGAAAATATCCAATCAGAGCATAAGAAAGGGAAAGGAGAGAAGTAATGGTGCAGAAGCAACACCACAGAAATAATAGCAGAACATTTCCAAAAACTGATATTAGTTATCAACCTACATATTCAAGAAACTCAACAACCACAAGCAGAATATTTAAAAAACTGCAATTAGACATATCAGAGTCAAATTGCTGAAAACCAAAGACAAAAAAAAGAATCTCAAAAAAATCCAAAAATGTGATATATATATATAATATATATATATAATATATATATATATATATATACACACACACATACAATGGGATATTACTCAGCCATAAAAAAAGAATGAAATAATGCCAGTTGCAGCGACATGGATGGACCTAGAGATTCATACTGAATGAAGTAAATCAGAGAAAGACACATATCACATGATATCTATTATATGTGGAATCTAAAAAAATGGTACAAATGACCCTATTTACAAAACAGAAAGAGTCACAGATGTAGAAAACAAACATATGGTTACCAAGGGGGAAAGGCGGAGGTGGGAGGGATAAATTGGGAGATTGAGATTGACATATACACACTACTATATATAAAATAGATAACTAATAAGAACCTACTGTATAGCACAGGGAATTCTAATCAATACTCTGTGATGACCTATATGGGAATAGAATCTAAAAAGGAGTAGATATATGTATATGTATAACTGATTCACTTTGCTGTACAGCAGAAACTAACTCAATGCTGCAAATCAACTATACTCCAATAAAAATTAATTTTTAAAAAATCCAAAGAAAAGACACATTACCTTCAAAGAGTGGAGGGTGGGGAGAAAGAGGGGCAGGTGGGGAGAGAGAGAGAGAGAGGGAAAGAGATAGACTGATATCTGAATTCTCTCTAGAAATCATGGTACTCAGAAGTCAATGGGGTAAATACATAGAGTGCTGAAATAAAAAGTAACTGCCAACTCAGAACTCTTTCCTCAAAAAAATTTTTTAAATCCTTGAAAAATGATATTGAAATAAAGTCGTAAACTAATTTTCAGACAAACAGAAAAGTTGTCACCAGCAGACCCGTAATAAAAGAAAAAAATAAATAAAACCAAAATGTATTTCTTTGAAAAGGTCATAAAAACAAAATACCTTTGGAACAACTATTGAAAAACAAAGAGAAAAAAACCTGTCTATATCAGGAATGAAAAAAAAATCAAGGGATAGAAGGTATTATCCACTACCTCATGCAAATAAATTTCACAGTTTTTATAAATTGGAAAAAAATAGTTATCTATCTCTTTCTCTCTCTCTCTCTCTCTCTCTCTCTCTCTCTCTCACACACACACACACACACACACACACACACACACAGTCAGGACCTGATGGCATCACCAGTGAAAGTACTCCTTGGCAACATCTATTGAAGGTGGGCATCTATTGATACATAACCTATGATCCAACAATTCCACTCCTAGGTTCATACCAAATAGAAATGTGTACCTATCCTCACCAAAAGACATGGATTGGAATGCTCTCACCAACATTATGCTTAATATCCATTTTGGAAGGATTCAATAGCCATCAGTTTTACAGTATATAAATAAATTATGGTATATTCACCCAATTATATACTACACAAAAATAAAAATAAAATATAACTGCATGCAGAAATATCCATGAATGTCACAAACATGTTAAGTAAACTACACTAAGCACAAAAGAATATATAGTGTATTATATCAAGTACAAAATCTAACCATAAAATAATTTTACTTATTAAAGTACCAAAAATAATCAATGGCGTTAGTAGTCCAGTAATAATTAATCAAGGGTTGGGTGTTTAGCAAACAGAAGGAAGCATGATAACATTTGGGGGTATTAAAATATTTTGATACTGTGTATATCAAATTTAAAACTTAAGTTTTAAAAAACCTCCTCTGAGACAGACAAAAGATTCAAGTTAATTTTACAGATAAAACAAAAATCCAGAGTTTGTTATAGTTTAATAACCATCACTGATTTGGATTATCAATCACATCTCTTGATCTTTTACATTTTATGTGTAAGCATATGCTTTGCAACTTTGAAAGGGCTATATGACATCTTTTAATAATGTTTTTGTAACATCAAATTCCTTGTATATTTACTTAATAAATATCTGTTCAAAACAAGAATTAAATTTTATAATATCATTTATAATAAAGCTCCAATAAAACAAAAATTATAGAGAGCAAGCAGTGTTTTTAAAGGTTAGTACATCTCTTTCTTTCTTTTTTTTAATGCCTGACATATCTGTATCAGAATTTTCATTGTTCAAGTCTTCAAAAACTGCAAATCTTTCAAGCACTAGGAGAGGTCTTTCAAAACAACATACTCTTCTATTATTTTCCACTTTACAAGTCCACTTCCCTTCCCCCTCCCTATAAGGGCCCCAAACCCTTCAGGCCTTGAATCATGTCACTATGATTCCAGCTAAAGGGAACTGGAGAGCACTCCCCTGGGTTCCTATTAACACCTGCTACTTAATCAGCCAGAGGGGCTGTTGGTGACTGATGGCATATAGTTCCATCCATCCCTTCTTCTTCCCTCCCCAGTGGCTGTACCACCATTGTAGTCATCCCAGCCTGGGGAGTGAGAGTAACAGAGATTGGGCAACACAAAGAGTTGGATAAATATATCCAATTGTTCAAAAGCTGGAATTTGTTAATAGTAAATTCCCAGTTATAAACTTGCAAACCAAGAACATGCAGCCATGGAATGTATTAGCTGCAAATCTGTAATTTTTCATCTTTCAGATTCTTAAATATTTTAGGTATTGTACAACTACAGCAGCAAATAGTAATAGAGACCTCCCTGGATAGACGGTTACTACAGATAAGAGGTATGTGGCTAAGCGTAGGGGGTCTTACATTTTGAACGAGGAAGAAGTTTAACGGTGCAGCCATCTCTAATTTAGACTGTTTTCTTAATCTGCTGCCAGGGGACCATGCTGAGTGATTCACAGTAATGAACTCCACCTGGATGCTCTGTAAATCTGAAAAGGAGAACTAACTGCAGCCTTGTAACTGTTGTTACCACAGATCTGGTTGAGTGAGCTCTAATTTGATCATTAAGTGACCATCCCACCAAGGAACCATGAGAAATGCTTGGAGACTGCCATTTCATGATAGCACAAGAAAGACTACTTATTTAAATAAGATTATTATGAAATATAATGACCCATATTGAGGAAAAATAAAACCAGGAACATTTGTAGAACAACAAAAATAAGTTAATACTAAATATTTAATCTTGAACCGGTGGATCACAGAGTTAGTTTAATGGGATCAATATTTTCAAAAAATAAAACAAAGTAATATACATTTTTATACCGGATAAGAACAGTTTACTAAAATTATTTTAACACCATTATACAATTGATGGCAGTTAACTCACCAATGATGACTATAATACTTGTAGCATCTGGCCTTACATAAAGAGTACACTAAAGTATACATTATAATGTATTGCATAATAAAATATACCAAGTAAACAGCATTTTTAAAGATGCAGAATGTATATGTCACCGTTGCATAACAACAGTAATGAAATGCTAATCATATCCTGGAAACCACAAATTAAGCTGTATGGCTTGAATTTATTTCTATCTGAAACTGTGGTCAACATCTTAATAAAGTACTTTGAGAACAAGGCCATGGACACCACTCTGCTTCTGCTGCTTTATCAAGGTCCTTGGGAACCAGCCTGTAACAAGTCCTGCCACAAAACAGACAATTGGTTGATCTTGCTGCTCCCTGTACTGAAATTAATTTTCCATCCATTCCTTGTTACAAATTCTTGTTCACTTTAGTGGATATTTTTTGTATTTTCTTGTCAATTTTCCCTACTTCTGACAAAAGAACAAATACAAAACGCATGTTTCTCTGGATAACCACCTCTCCCTTATTTGCAGTCCTTGTATTTCGAGTGATCATTTGGGACATAGTTTGGATTCGCCAACAAACATCAGCTAAATGAGACAATAAAGAATAAACTCATCCATTCATTAATTTATTCATGTATTTATTCACTGATTTTTGCTTAGAAAGTTCTTGGTTCAATTTCAGTTGAATCTTAATAATATCCTGCTCTACAACTGTATAAACCTGATGTTTCCAATAGCCCTGGAAACAGGATTTTGATACCCAGATTTGTCAGTTTGTGCATAGGTCCATATACATGCTTATGTAGATACCCTGAAAGACATATAGAACAAATTATCCACCCCATGGTTATTTATTTTGTGAATAAGATTTTTTAATTTATGTAGTATTTTATAAAAATTATGGATGTATATATTCTGATTAATTTTACAAAGACAGACCTATTTTCAGTCAATGTTGAGTATAATTTTTAGTAGATCAATAAAGGAATTGGCTCTCTTAAGGGAGAATGAATTCTTGTTACGGGACATGTATTAGCAAAGACTGGTCATTCCTTAGTGGGTATTTGGTAGTGTGGAATCTCACTAAGGATAGTAGTCAAATTAGATGGTCTTTGATATTCCTTTCAACACAGGTATTTTGTGATTCATAAGCTCATATTTGTATAGATTATAGAACACTAGGCACCATGGAGAAATGAAAAAGAAATAATGAGCAAGTACTCTGCTTTAGAATTTAAAATAGACTTAGGTAAAGTCAAATAGAAAATAATACAAAAGTAAATCAAAGTAATATGTCAACAAATAAAATGATACATTTCTAGCTGAATATATAAATGCTAGAGAGATTTTTCACAAAGTTATTTACTGAATAAGATTTCTAGGAGAATTCTGAGTCCAATCACAGTGATGGTACATTAACTTCAGTAATTCTACTACAACTCTGGATCCTCAAACTTTTCAACTTCCATTACTTTTCCCATTCTCCACATATATTACCCACAAACATAGTTTAAACCACTTTATCTCTTGGATCCACGGATATCAGAAGATACACAGCAGATTTTTTCCCAACTCAGTAAATGTCAACTCCAAATCCTAATGAGTGTGTATTTAAAATATACATATGTCTAATCTCTTACAATCAACTAACAGACTTATTGAAAAAACAGACAAATCTACTATCATACTTGAAGGCTTTAACAGTTCTCTCTCAAAAATAAGTAGAATAATATGGAAAAAATATAAGGATATAAAAGACTGCAACATTTCCACCATTATGACACAATTTATTACTTTTAAGACCTTTTTATTTTTAAGAGCATCTTTTAGTTTTACAACAAAATTGAGAGGAAGGTACAGATATTTCCTATCAACCTACTGCCCCACACATGCATAGCCTCCCCCATTATCAACATCATTCACTAGAATGGTATATTTTTACCAAGAATGAACCTAGATTGACACATCATAATCATCAAAGTCCATATACTTTAGGGTTTACTCTTGGTGTTGTATATTCTATGGATTTAGAAAAAGTAGAAAGACATATAGCCATTATTATTTATATCATACAGAGTATGTTCACTGTCCTAAAAATTCTCTGCCTATTCATTTCTCCCACACTGCTGTCTCCTATTAACTGCTGATCTTTTTATTGTCTCCATAGTTTGCCTTTCCCAGAAAGTCATATAGTTGGAATCATATGGTATATAGCCTTGACAAATTAACTTCTTTTACCTAGTAGTATGCATTTAAGTTTTCTTTGTATTTTCATGGTTTAATAGCTCACTTATTTTTAGCATTTAATATTAGTCCATTGTCTGGATAGATCACAGTTTATCTATCTACCTACTGAAGAATATCCTGGGTTGCTTCTAAGTTTTGGAAAATATGAATAAAGCTACTATAAACATCTGTGTGCAGGTATTTGTGTGGATAAGTTTTTAACTCCTTAGGTAAACACCAAGAGGCACAATTGCTGGATCATATGGTAAGAGTATGTTTAGTTTTGTAAGAAATTGCCAAACTATGACCCAATTTATTGCACATTATTTTCAGCTATGGCAGCAAACATGTTCTTTTCAAGTGCATATGGACCACTTAGCAAAATAGACCATATGTTGAACCATAAAACATATTTCAATCAAGTCTAAAGATGGAAATTATAAAGGGTATAGTTTCCAACTTCCACAATTTTAAATAAATAATATATATATAGTAATTCTCAAATAGTTAAAGATTAAACAATATAACCTATGAGTCACAGTAAAGTGAGAAAAATTTAAAGTATTTTACAACAAATGATATTAAAAAGACAATGTATAAAAAAACGTGAAAAGCTGATAAGCAAGTGCCAAAAAGGAAAACTGTAGTTTTCAGTACTTTTGTTAAAAAATAAATTTTCTAGTTCTCCTTCTTAAAATGCTACAAGAAGAGTGCAAAATAAACAAAGATAAATAAAAGGAATAAATACATAGGTAAGTAGCATATATCATTGGGATAGAAAACAGGTAGACAGCATAGAAAATCAAGAAAGCCAAAAGTTGATTCTTCAAAAAGAATAATAAAATTAATAACCCTTTGCAAGACTGATCAAGTAGAAAAGAAGAATAAATGAACCATATCAACAATAAAGACAGACTATCACCACAGATCTTTAGATTATTTCATGCTATTGTTCATTGACATTTAATGATTATTACTGGAATACGTTTAATTAGACAAAATTCTTAAAAACTACAGAGCAAAATTTATTTAAAATATTAATAATTAGAATAAAGCAATATGTAAAAAAAATAATATATCAATACTCTGATTAAATGAAAATATCACTCATAGTTCCTTCCATCAAGAGGTCTTAGACTTCTTTCCTTTCCATAAGAAATGGATCATATTTTCCACTAAGTAACTTTCTCAGTCTGTTTTCTGTCCATAGAAACTTGGTAACACACAGGCAATTCTGATGCAGTCACATGAGTGAGTCCAGGCAATACCAATAGAAAACCACCCCACTAACAAACAAATTGTAAGCAATGATAAATCATTGTTTTAAGTCACCGCATTTTGGAGTACTTTCTTATACAGCCCTAGATAACTGATAGAATGAAAAGATGAAGTAAAAGTCTTTATTTGTGGATGACATAATTGTCTAAGTGGAAATCCTAGGATATACACAAAAGCTATTCGAACTAATAAGTGAAGTTAGTAACATTACAGGATAAAGATCAATATAGAAAAATCAATTTTGTTTCTAGCAGCAGACAACTGAAATTGAAATTAGATACAGAATTCCATTTATAACAGCATAAAAGTATAAATCTTAAGGATAATTCCAACAAACGATGTGTAAGACCTGTGTAATGACAGAATATAAAAAACAGTTGAGAAAAGTTCACAAGACCTAAATAATGGAAAAGCATACTGTGTTCATAATCTCATGCTTCAAAATTGTTAAGATGCTAATTCTTTCTTGATCAATCTACTGATTCAATGTAGTGATGTAGTTCTAATTAATATCCAGAAAATATTTTTGAAGAAACTGACAAACAGATTCTAAAATTTGGATGAAAATCCAAAGACTCTAGAATAATCAAAACAATTTTTAAAAAGAACTAAGTTGGATAATTTACATTACCTGACCTCAATATGTATTATAAAATTATTATAATAAGGTAATGTGATTTTAGCATGATAATAGATCATTGGAGCTGCATAAAGTCAAGAAATAGACCCAGGGCTTCGCTGGTGGTGCAGTGGTTGAGAGTCTGCCTGCTGATGCAGGGGACACGGGTTCATGCCCCGGTCCGGGAAGATCCCACATGCCGCGGAGTGACTAGGCCCATGAGCCATGGCTGCTGAGCCTGTGAATCCAGAGCCTGTGCTCTGCAATGGGAGAGACCACAACAGTGAGCAGCCCTTGTACCACAAAAAAAAAAAGAAAAAAAAAAAAAAGACCCACAGATGTACTATATGTGCATATTTGACAAAGCTGCAAAGGAAACCAAGTGGAAGAAAGATAATCTTTTTAACATGTATTACTGAAACCATTAGATGTCTATATACAATAATAAATAAATGAATTCCTTTAATCCACATTTAATGCCATATTAAAAAGTTATTCAAAATGGGCCATAGACCTAATTGTAAAACCTAAAACCACACAATTTTAAAGGGGGAAACAGAATAGAAATTATTTTTAAGCTTAAGCAGATGTCTCCTGAATATGATACCAAAATCATGCTTCATAAAATACATAAATGAAATATTAGACTATCGAAATAAGAACTTATGCTCTGTGAAAGTTACTCTTAAAAAAAGCAGAAAGAAAAGCCGAACGTTAACATATTAAATATTTGTAAACAGTATATCTGAAAAAGGAATTGTATCAAGAATATATAAAGAACACTCAAACTCAACAGAACAAACACACAAATAAATTTGCAAAAAAATAATGAGCATACTTCCAGTTTCCATTTCCACATGTGAGGACCTGGACATTGTCACTCTATTCAAATAACAAGTAAAAGCTGAAAAGACTAAAAATATAACAGTCACCTTGGATCAATAAAAGACAAGAGGACATAGGGCAAACCACGGTTCCCAAGTGGTTGGAAATACAGACAAGCAAATACGGGGAGTCTTGGCCTACCAGAGCAGAACTATGTCAGCTCTAGCTATCCTATCCCACCTGAGCAGGTTGGAAAAAACCTGAGAAACTCTGGGCAGTTTACATTCCAGAGCCACAGGCTCGCTAAAAGTCACTTCCTAAAACCTCACACCTCACCACCACATAGCTAAAGTCCTATTTATAAAAGTCCCTTTACCTAGTATATCATGTGCAGCTACTGAGAAAAAAAAAATTACAAGGCATGCCAAAAGGCAGAAAATACAATATGAAGAGACAGAGCAAACATTAGAACCAGATATGGCAGAGATGTTGGAAATGGCAGAGTGAGAATTTAAAACAACTGTAATTAATATTCTAAGGGCTCTAATGGATAGAGTAGATAGCATGCAGGAGCAGATGGTCAATGCAAGCAGAGAGATGGAAACTCTAAGATAACCAAAAAGAAATGCTAGAGGTATAAAACATTAACAGAAATGAAGAATGCCTCTAATGGGCTCATTAGTAGACTGGATGCAAGTGAGGAAATAATCTCTGAGCTAGAGGACCTATCAACAGGGTCTTTGAAAACCTAAAGCAGAGAACAAAAACTGGAAAAAAAAATTAAAAAGCAGAACAGATGACAAAGGACTACAAGACAACTACAAGAGGTGTAACATTTGTATAATGGGAGCACTAGAAGGAAAAGAGAGAAAAGAACAGAAATATTTGAAACAATAATGCCTGAGAATTTTCCCAAATTAACGTCTGGCACCAAACAATAGATCCAAGAATCTCAGAGAACACCAAACAGGACTAATGCTCCCCTAGCCCCACCAAATTACACCTAGTCATATTATTTTCAAACTTCAGTAAAATCAAAGATTTTTTAAAAATTCTGAAAGATGTCAGAGGGAGAAAATATCTTACCTATAGAGGAGCAAAGATAAGAACTGCACCCTGCTTATCCTCTGAAACCATGCAAGAAAGAAGAGAATGGAGAGAAATATTTGAAGTGTTGACAGAAGAAAACTACCAACCTAGAATTCTGCACCTTGCAAAGTTATCCTTCAAAAGTGAAAATGAAAAAAAAAAAAAGACTTGTTCAAATAATCAAAAACTAAGGAATTTGTTGACAGTAAACCTGCCTTGCAAAAAATGTTCAAAGAAGTTCTTTAGAGAAAAGGAAAAAGCGTAAATCAGAAACTCAGATCTACATAAAGAAAGGAAGATCAATGAAGAAGACATAACTAAAGGTAAAACTAAAACTCTTATTTTTCTTATTTTTAATTAATCTAAAAGAAACTCTGTTCAAAATAATACCAACAATGTATTTCATTATGTATGCTTATATATAAGTGAAATAAATGACAGCAATCATAGAAGGGACAGGGTAGGAATTATGATTATTTTGTTATCATAAGACACTCACACCATCTGTGAAGTGGTATAGTGTCATTTGAAAGTGGATGTGGATTAGCTGTAAATGTATATTGCAAACTCCAGGGCAACCACTAAAATTTTCTTAAAAAGGAGAGGAAAATGGAATTATATCAAATTCTCAGTTAAAACCACAAAAGTCAGGAAAAGAGTAAAGGACAAAAACAGAAACAAAAACAAAGGCAATAGGGTTTCCCTGGTGGCACAGTGGTTGAGAGTCCACTTGCCGATGCAGGGGACATGGGTTCGTGCCCCGGTCCGGGAAGATCCCATATGCCACAGAGCGGCTGGGCCCATGAGCCATGGCCACTGAGCCTGTGCGTCCGGAGCCTGTGCTCTGCAACGGGAGAGGCCACAACAGTGAGAGGCCCATGTACCGCAAAAACAAAACAAAACAAAAAAAGGCAATAAATAGAAAATAGTAATGAATATGAATACAGCAAATATTAATTCAACTGTATCAATAATCACTTTGAAAGTCAATGGTTGTCAAAGATAGAGATCGACAGAGTGGCTCAAAAAACAAGACTGAACTCAATGTTATTTACAAGAAACATACTTTAAATATAAAAACACATATAGATTAAAATAAATGGATGGAGAAAATATATATCATGCTAACATTTCAAAACCTCAAAAGAATGAAGGAATATTTATATTGAGCTCAGCAAGAGTGCACATCAGGTAAAGAAAGTTATTAGGGATAAAGAAAAGCATTACATAATGATAAAGTAGTCAATTGTCCAAGAAGACATAACAATCCTTAAAATGTATGTGCCTAACGATGGAGTGTCAAAGCACATGAGGCAAAAACTAATACAACTGCAAGGAGAAATAGATGAATCTACTATCATATTGGAGACATCAGACCCCTCTATCAGAAATGGACAGATCCTGAATGCAGAAAATATAAGGAAAGCTAAACTCAACACCACCATCAATCAATGGGATATAATTGACATCTATAGATTAATTCATCCAACAAGAGCAGAAGTCCCAATATTCTCAAGCTCACATGGAACATTCACCAGAGAGACCATATTTGGGGCCATAAAACACACCTTAACAAATATGAAGAAAATAAATCACACAATCGTTAGTCTCAGACTACAGTGGAATTTAACTAGAATAACAGAAAGAAAATTGGACTATGCTAAAAATATGTGAAGATTAAACAATATACTTCTAAATAACACATGGGTCAAAGAAGAAAACTCAAGAGTATTTTGAAAATTTTGAAATTTTGAACATTATAAAATTTTTTTTAAAACCCAATTTATCAAAATTTGTGGGATGCATTGAAAGCACTGCTTAGAGGGAAATTTATAGCAGAGAATGCATATAGTAGAAAATAAGAAAGATGTAAAGTCAATCATCTGAGATTTCACTTTAGGAAACTAGAAAAACACAAGCAAATTAAATCCAAAGAAAGCAGAGGAAAAAAAGTAATAATAAATAGAACACAAATCAATGAATTTAAATGGAATCAATAGAGAAAATCAATGAAACCAAAAGCTGGATCCTTGAA
Organism: Physeter macrocephalus; assembly: GCF_002837175.3. Classification (NCBI taxonomy): domain Eukaryota; kingdom Metazoa; phylum Chordata; class Mammalia; order Artiodactyla; family Physeteridae; genus Physeter; species Physeter macrocephalus. The sequence goes on along the minus strand of NC_041221.1, from coordinate 91,575,340 downwards.
AAGACCAACAAAATAAATAAGCCTGTAGCCAGTCTAACAAGAATAAAAAAAGAGAGAGGACACAAATTACTAGTACCAGAAATTAAGGAGGGCACACCACTAAAGTTCCTAGGGACATTAAAAATATAAAAAGGAATACTATGAACTCTGTCCACAAATTTGATAACCTATATGAAATAGACCAATTGTTTGAAAGACACAATCTGCCAAAATTCACAAGAAAGAAAGAGACAATCTTAATAGGTCTTTATTAAAGAAACTGAATGAATAATTAATAACCTTCCAAAACAGAAAGCATATGGTCCAGATGGTGTCCCTGGTGAACTCTACCAAACATTTAAGGAAGAACTTATACCTATTCTCTACAATCTCTTTCATAGATAGAGAGGAAATACTTCATAATTCATTCTGAGAGTCCAGCATTATCTTATTACCAAGACCAGGCAAAGACATTACAAAAAAACTAAAACCCAGTGTCTCTCACAAACATATATGCAAAAATTCTCCATAAAATATTAACAAATTGAATCCAACAAGTTATACAAATTATCCACCTCGACCAAGTGGAGTTTATCTCCAATATGCAATGCTATTTCAACATTCAAAAATCAGTCAACGGAATCCATCAAATCAGTAAGCTAAAAAGGAAAATCACAGGCTTATATCAATAAAAGCATAAAAATTTGACAAAATCAAACACCAATTCATTATTAAAAACTCAGTAAACTAAGAATAGAGGGGAACTTCCTCAACTAAATAGAGAGTATCTACAAAAATCCTACAGGTACCATCATACTTAATGGTGAGAAATCTGAGCTTTCTCACTAAGATCAGGAAAAAGGCAAGGAGGTCTCCTCTCACCAGTCCTTTTCAACATCATACTGGAAGCTCTAGCCAATGTAATAAGACAAGCAAAGGAAAAAAATGGTAAACAAGCACCTGGAGCCAGCAGCAGCGGCAGCAGCTGAGGTGGCTGCAGAAATGGAGCAGCCACCAGGCGTGAAGGGGGGACAGTGGCTGCACTCTGGTGCAGGTTCTCTGCAATGAGACAGTAAATGCATCCACCATGAGCTACTGTAGGATAACATCGGGACTGGGCTCCTAGACCCTTGGATTCTCAGCTGCCGACAAGTTCCTGGATGGATTTAGTGATAACAGCTTTTGCATCCAGAGTCAAAGATCTGGAGCTGGTGGGAAGTGGATTCACCTCCTAGATCCGTACCCTGTGGCTGACAGGGTCTTTGTGCTCTGGCCGGTGTCAGGCCTGTGCCTCTGAGGTGGGCGAGGCAAGTTAAGGACATTGGTCCATCAGAGATCTCCCAGCCCCACATAATATCAAATGGCAAAAGCTTTCCCAGAGATCTACATTTCAACGCTAAGACCCAGCACCCCTCAGCAACCAGCAAACTACAGTGCTGGACACCCTATGTCAAAAACTAGCAAGACAGAAACCCCACCCATTAGCAGAGAGGCTGCCTAATATCATAATAAGGTCACAGACACCCCAAAACACACCACCAGAAGTGGTCATGCCCATCAGAAAGACAAAATCCAGTCTCACCCACCAGAACACAGGCACCAGTTCGCTCCACCAGAAAGCCAACACAACCCACTGAACCAACTTTAGCCACTGGGGGCAGACACCAAAAACAATGAGAACTATGAAACTGCAGCCTGCAAAAAGGAGACACCAAACACAGTAAGTTAAGCAAAATGAGAAGACAGAGAAACACAGCAGATGAAGAATCAAGGTAAAAATGCACCAGACCAAACAAATGAAGAGGAAATAGGCAGTCTACCTGAAAAAGAATTCAGAGTAATGATAGTAAAGATGATTCAAAATCTTGGAAACAGAATGGAGAAAACACAAGAAATGTTTAACAAGGACCTAGAAGAACTAAAGAGCAAAAAAACAATGATGAACAACACAATAAAGGAAATTAAAAATTCTCTAGAGGGAATCAATAGCAGAATAACTGAGGCAGAAGAACGGGTAAGTGTCCTGGAAGACAAAATTGTGGAAATAACTACCACAGAGCAGAAAAAAGAAAACTGCCTAATATCATAATAAGGTCACAGACACCCCAAAACACACCACCAGAAGTGGTCATGCCCATCAGAAAGACAAAATCCAGTCTCACCCACCAGAACACAGGCACCAGTTCGCTCCACCAGAAAGCCAAAAGAATGAAAGGATTGAGGACAGTCTCAGAGACCTCTGGGACAACATTAAACGCACAAACATTTAAATTATAGGGGTCCCAGAAGAAGAACAGAAAAAGAAAGAAGGAAATGAGAAAATATTTGAAGAGATTATAGTTGAAAACTTCCCTAATATGGGAAAATTAAGAGTCAGTCAAGTGCAGGAAGCACAGAAAGTCCCAAACAGGATAAATCCAAGGAGAAACACACCAAGACACATATTAATTAAACTATAAAAAAATCAAATACAAAGATTAAAATCACTAGGGAAAAACAACAAATAACACACAAAGGAAACCCCATAAGGTTGACAGCCGATCTTTCAGCAGAAGCTCTGCAAGCCAGAAGGGAGTGGCTGCACATATTTAAAGTGATGAAAGGGAAAAACCTACAACCAAG
>NC_041221.1:91563405-91568381 GCF_002837175.3 Physeter macrocephalus | reverse complement strand
ATGAAGAGGAAATAGGCAGTCTACCTGAAAAAGAATTCAGAGTAATGATAGTAAAGATGATTCAAAATCTTGGAAACAGAATGGAGAAAACACAAGAAATGTTTAACAAGGACCTAGAAGAACTAAAGAGCAAAAAAACAATGATGAACAACACAATAAAGGAAATTAAAAATTCTCTAGAGGGAATCAATAGCAGAATAACTGAGGCAGAAGAACGGGTAAGTGTCCTGGAAGACAAAATTGTGGAAATAACTACCACAGAGCAGAAAAAAGAAAAAAGAATGAAAGGATTGAGGACAGTCTCAGAGACCTCTGGGACAACATTAAACGCACAAACATTTAAATTATAGGGGTCCCAGAAGAAGAACAGAAAAAGAAAGAAGGAAATGAGAAAATATTTGAAGAGATTATAGTTGAAAACTTCCCTAATATGGGAAAATAAAGAGTCAGTCAAGTGCAGGAAGCACAGAAAGTCCCAAACAGGATAAATCCAAGGAGAAACACACCAAGACACATATTAATTAAACTATAAAAAAATCAAATACAAAGATTAAAATCACTAGGGAAAAACAACAAATAACACACAAAGGAAACCCCATAAGGTTGACAGCCGATCTTTCAGCAGAAGCTCTGCAAGCCAGAAGGGAGTGGCTGCACATATTTAAAGTGATGAAAGGGAAAAACCTACAACCAAGCTTACTCTACACAGCAAGGATCTCATTCAGATTCAATGGAGAAATGAAAACCTTTACAGACAAGTAAAACCTAAGAGAATTCAGCACCACCAAATCAGCTTTACAACAAATGCTAAAGAAACTTCCTTCAGCAGCAAAAACAAGAGAAGGAAAAGACCTACAATAACAAACCCAAAACATTTCAGAAACTGGTAATAGGAACACACATATCGATAACTACCTTAAATGTAAATGGATTAAATGCTCCAGCCAAAAGATATAGACTGGCTGAATGGATACAAAAACAAGACCTGGATATATGCTGTCTATGACACCCACTTTAGATGTAGGGAAACATAAAGACTGAAAGTGAGCAGATGGAAAAAGATATTCCATGCAAATGGAAATCAAAAGAAAGCTGGAATAGCAATTCTCATATCAAACAAAATAGACACTATTTATTTATTTATTTATTTATTTATTTATTTATTTTTTTTTTATTTTTTTTTTTGCAGTATGCAGGCCTCTCACTGTTGTGGCCTCTCCCATTGTGGGGCAGAGGCCCCGGACGTGCAGGCTCAACAGCCATGGCTCACGGGCCTAGCCGCTGTGCAGCATGTGGGATGTTCCCAGACAGGGGCACAAACACATGTCCCTTGAATCTGCAGGCGGACTCTCAACCACTGTGCCAACAGGGAAGCCCCCAAAATAGACTTTAAAATAAAGACTATTACAAGACACAAAGAAGGACACTACATAATGATCAAGGGATCAATCCAAGATATAACAATTGTAAATACTTATGCACCCAACATAGGAGCACTTCAATACATAAGGCAAATGCTACCACCATAAAAGGGGAAATCAACAGTAACACAATCACAGTAGGGAATTTTAACACCCCACTGTCACCAATGGACAGATCATCCTAAATGAAAATAAGTAAAGAAACACAAGCTTTAAGTGATACATTAAACAAGACGGATTTAATATTTATAGGACATTTCATCCAAAAACAACAGAATACACTTTCTTCTCAAGTGCTAATGGAACATTCTCCAGGATAGATCATATCTTGGGTCACAAATCAAGCCTCAAAAAGTGTAAGAAAATTGGGCTTCCCTGGTGGCGCAGTGGTTGAGAGTCCACCTGCCGATGCAGGGGACATGGGTTCGTGCCCCGGTCCTGGAAGATCTCACATGCTGCGGAGCAGCTAGGCCCGTGAGCCATGGCTGCTGGGCCTGCAGGTCTGGAACCTGTGCTCCGCAACGGGAGAGGACACAATAGTGAGAGGCCCACATACCGGGGGAAAAAAAATAAAAAAATAAAAAATTGAAAAAATTGAAATCGTATCAAGTAACTTTCTGAACACAATGCTAGGAGACTACATATCAATTATAGGAAAATATCTGTAAAAAACACAAACACATGGAGGCTAAACAATACACTAGTTCATAACCAAGAGATCACAGAAGAAATCAAAAAATACCTAGAAACAAATGACAATGAAAACACAATGATCCAAAAACCTATGGGATGCAGCAAAAGCAGTTCTAACAGGCAAGTTTATAGCTATACATGGCTACCTCAAGAAAAAAGAAAAATCTCAAATAAACAATAAAAGATTACACCTAAAAGAACTAGAGAAACAAGAACAAACAGAACCCAAAGTTAGCAGAAGGAAAGAAATCATAAAAATCGGAGCAGAAATAAATGAAACAGAAACAAAGAAAACAACAGCAAAGATCAATAAAACTAAAAGCTGGTTCTTTGAAGGATAAACGAAATTGATAAACCATTAGCCAGACTCATCAAGAAAAATATGGAGAGAACTCAAATCAATAAAATTAGAAATGAAAAAGGAGAAGTTACAACAGACATGGCAGAAATACAAAGTATACTAAGAGACTATTACAAGAAACTCTATGCCAATAAAATAGACAACCTGGAAGAAATGGACAAATTCGTAGAAAGGTATAACCTTCCAAGTCTGAACCAGGAAGAAACAGAAATTATGAACAGACCAATCACAAGTAATGAAATTGAAACTATGATTTTAAATCTTCCAACAAACAAAAGTCCAGGATAAGATGGCTTCACAGGTGAATTCTATCAAACATTTAGAGAAGAGCTTACACCCATCTTCTCAAACTCTTCCAAAAACTGCAGAGGAAGGAACAATCCCAAACTCATTTTATGAGGCCACCATCACCCTGATACCAAAACCAGACAAAGATGCTACAAAAAAAGAAAATTACATACCAATATCACTGATGAATATAGATGAAAAAATCCTCAACAAAACACTAGCAAATAGAATAAAACAACACATTAAAAGGATCATACACCATGACCAAGTGGGATTTATCCCAGGGATGCAAGGTTTCTTCAATATACACAAATCAATCAATATGATACACCATATTAACAAATTAAAGGATAAAAACCATATGATCATCACAATAGATGCAGAAAAATCTTTTGACAAAATTCAACACCCATTTATGATAAAAACTCGACAGAAAGTGGGCATAGAGGGAAAGTACCTCAATGTAAAAAAGGTCATATACGACAAACCCACAGCAAACATCATTCTCAATGGTGAAAAACTGAAAGCATTTCCTCTAAAATCAGGAACAAGACAAGGTTGTCCACTCTCCTCACTATTATTCAACATAGTTTTGGAAGTCCTAGCCATGGCAATCAGAGAAGAAAAAGAAATAAAAGGAATACAATTTGGAAAAGAAGAAGTAAAACTGTCACTGTTTGCAGATGACATGATAGTATACATAGAGCAGAAAACTGTAAGACACTGATGAAATAAATTAAAGATGATACCAACAGATGGAGAGATATACCATGTTCTTGGATTGGAAGAGTCAATATTGTGAAAATGACTATACTACCCAAAGCAACCTACAGATTCAATGCAATCCTTATTCAAATTAGCAATGGCATTTTTTACAGAACTAGAACAAAAAATCTTAAAATTTGTATGGAGACACCAAAGACTCCGAATAGCCAAAGCAGTCTTGAGTGAAAGAAAAGGAGCAGGAGGAATCAGATTCCCTGACTTCAGACTATACTACAAAGCTACAGTAATCAAGACAATATGGTACTGGGACAAAAACAGAAACATAGGTCAATGTAAAAAGATGAAAGCCCAGAGATAAACCCACGCACCTATGGTCAGCTAATCTATGACAAAGGAGGCAAGGATATACTATGGAGAAAAGACAGTCTTTTCAGTAAGTTGTGCTGGGAAAACAGGACAGCTACATGTAAAATAATGAAATTAGAACTCCCTAACACCATACACAAAAATAAACTCCAAATGTATTAGAGATCTTAATGTAAGACTGAACACTATAAAACTCTTAGAGGAAAACATATGCAGAACACTCTCTGACATAAATCACAGCAAGATCTTTTGATCCACCTCCTAGAGTTATGGAAATAAAAACAAAAATAAACAAGTGGGACCTAATGAAACTTCAAAGCTTTTGCACAGAAAAGGAAACCATAAATAAGATGAAAAGACATCCCTCAGAACGGTAGAAAATATTTGCAAACGAACCAACAGACAAAGGATTAATCTTCAAAATATATAAACAGCTCATGCAGCTCAATATTTAAAAAAACAAACAACCGAATCCAAAAATGGACAGAAGACCTAAATAGACATTTCTCCAAAAAAGACATACAGATGGCCAAGAAGCACATGAAAAGCTGCTCAACATCACTAATTATAAGAGAAATGCAAATCAAAACTACAATGAGGTATCACCTCACACCAGTTAGAATGGGCATCATCAGAAAATCTACAAGCAACAAATGCTGCAGACGGTGTGAAGAAAAGGGAACTCTCTTGCACTGTTGGTGGGAATGTAAACTGATACAGCCACTATGGAGAACAGTATGGAGGTTCCTTAGAAAACTAAAACTGGAACTACCAAAGGATCCAGCAATACCACTACTGGGCATATACCCAGAGAAAACCATAATTCAAAATGACACATGCACCCCAATGTTCATTGCAGCACTATTTACAATAGCCAGGTCATGGAAGCAACTTAAATGCTCATCGACAGATGAATGGATAAGGAAGATGTAGTACATATATACAATGGAATATTACTCAGCCATAAAAAGAAACGAAATTGAGTTAATTGTAGTGAGGTGGATGGACCTAGAATCTGTCATACAGAGTGAAGTAAGTCAGAAAGAGAAAAACAAATACCATATGCTAACACATATATATGGAATCTAAGAAAAAAAAAATGTCATGAAGAGATTAGTGGT
>NC_041221.1:91529029-91563262 GCF_002837175.3 Physeter macrocephalus | reverse complement strand
CAAGAGGGAAGAGATATGGGAACATATGTATATGTATAACTGATTCACTTTGTTATAAAGCAGAAACTAACACACCATTGTAAAGCAATTATACTCCAATAAAGATGTTTAAAAAAAGAAAGGAATGAAATTGGGTCATCTGCTGAGACGTAGATGTATCTGGAGACTGTCATACAGAGTGAAGTAAGTCAGAAGGAGAAAAACAAATATCATATATTAACGCATTTATGTGGAACCTAGGGAAATGGTACATATGAACCGTTTTGCAGGTAAGAAATTGAGACACAGATGTAGAGAACAAATGTATGGACACCAAAGGGGGAAAGTAGCAGGGGGCTGGGTGTGGTGGTGTGATGAATTGGACGATTGGGATTAACATGTATACACTGATGTGTATAAAATTGATGACTTATAAGAACTTGCTCTATATAAAAAAAAAAAAAAGAAAGAAACAAGAAACATCCCAAATAAACAACTTAACGTTACACCTAAAGCAATTAGAGAAAGAAGAAAAAAACCCAAAGATAGAAGAATGAAAGAAATCATGAAGATCAGATCACAAATAAATGAAAAAGAAATGAAGGAAACAATAGCAAAGATCAATAAAACTAAAAGCTGGTTCTTTGAGAAGATAAACAAAATTGGTAAAACATTAGCCAGACTCATAAAGAAAAAAAGGGAGAAGAATCAAATCAATAGAATTAGAATTGTAAAAGAAGTAACAACTGACACTGCAGAAATACAAAGGATCATGAGAGATTACTACAAGCAACTATATGCCAATAAAATGGACAACCTGGAAGAAAAGGACAAATTCTTAGAAAAGCACAAACTTCCGAGACTGAACCAGGAAGAAATAGAAAATATAAACAGACCAATCACAGGCACTGAAATTGAGACTGTGATTAAAAATCTTCCAACAAACAAAAGCCCAGGACCACATGACTTCACAGGTGAATTCTATCAAACATTTAGAGAAGAGCTAACACCTATGCCTCTCAAACTCTTCCAAAATATAGCAGAGGGAGGAACACTCCCAAACTCATTCTACAAGGCCACCATCAATCTGATACCAAAACCAGACAAAGATGTCAAAAGAAAGAAAACTACCAATATCACTGATGAACATAGGTGCAAAAATCCTCAAAAAAATACTAGCAAACAGAATCCAACAGCACATTAAAAGGATCATACACCATGATCAAGTATTGTTTATCCCAGGAATGCAAGGATTCTTTAATATACACAGATCAATCAATGTGATAAACCATATTAACAAAGTGAAGGATGTGACCACCTAGAGGGGTGGGATAGGGAGGGTGGGAGGGAGGAAGACACAAGAGGGAAGAGATATGGGATCATATGTATATGTATAACTGATTCACTTTGTTGTAAAGCAGAAACTAACACACCATTGTAAAGCAATTATACTCCAATAAAGATTTTAAAAAAACAAAACAAAACCATATGATCATCTCAATAGATGCAGAAAAAGCTTTCAACAAATTCAGCACCCATTTATGATAAAAATCCTCAGAAAGTAGGCAAAGAGGGAAATTACTTCAACATAATAAAGGCCATATGTGACAAACTTACAGCCAACATCACTCTCAATGCTGAAAAACTGAAAATATTTCCTCTAAGATCAGGAACAGGGTTTCCCTGGTGGCACAGTGGTTGAGAGTCCGCCTGCTGATGCAGGGGACACGGGTTCGTGCCCCGGTCCAGGAGGATCCCACATGCCACAGAGTGGCTAGGCCCATGAGTCATGGCCGCTGGGCCTGCACATCCGGAGCCTGTGCTCCTCAACAGGAGAGGCCACAACAGTGAGAGTTCCGTGTACCGCAAAAAAAAAAAAAAAAAAAAAAAAAAAAAAGAGATCAGGAACAAGGCATGTAATAATAAATGATGTCATCATGGCAGATAAAACAATCCAAATGCATATGTGGTTCTGTTTGTGGCTTTGCAGTAGAAACTCAGGGCCTTGCTGTCACTGACTTTTCCAAAGGTTTTTTATACTATACAAAAGTCTTTTTAAAACACACAAACAAAAGCTGTCACTGTTTGCAGATGACATGATAGTATACATAGAGAATCCTAAAGATGCTACCAGAAAACTGCTAGAGCTAATCAATGAATTTGGTAAAGTAGCAGGATACAAAATTAATGCACAGAAATCTCTTGCTTTCCTATACACTGATCATGAACAATCTGAAAGAGAAATTAAGGAAACAGTCCCATTGCCCATTGCAACAAAAAGAATAAAATACCTAGGAATAAACCTACCTAAGGAGAAAAAAGACCTGTATGCAGAAAATTATAAGACACTGATGAAATAAATTAAAGGTGATACAAACAGATGGAGAGATCAACCATGTTCTTGGATTGGAAGAATCAAAATTGTAAAAATGACTAACTACCCAAAGCTATCTACCGATTCAATGCAATGCCTATCAAACAACCAATGGCATTTTTCACAGAACTAGAACAAAAAATTTCACAATTTGTTGGAAGAACAAAAGACCTCGAATGGCCAAAGCAATCTTGGGAAAGAAAAACGGAGCTGGAGGCATCAGGCTCCCAGACTTCAGACAATACTACAAAGCTACAGTAATCAAGACAGCATAGTACTTGCGCAAAACAGAAATATAGATTAATGGAACAGGTTAGAAAGTGCAGAGAAAAACCCATGCACATATGTTCACCTTATCTTTGATAAAGGAGGCAAGAATATACAATGGAGAAAATACAGTCCTTCAGTAAGTGGTGCTGGGAAAACTGGACAGCTACATGTTAAAGAATGCAATTAGAACACTCCCTAACACCATACACAAAAATACTCAAAATGGATTAAAGATCTAAATGTTAGGCCAGGCACTATAAAACTCTTAGAGGAAAACATTGGCAGAACACTCTATGAGATAAATCACAGCAATATCCTTTTTGACCCACCTCCTAGAGAAATGGAAATAAAAACAAAAATAAACAAATGGGACCTAATGAAACTCAAAATCTTTTGCACAGCAAAGGAAACCATAAATAAGATGAAAAGACAACCCTCTGAATGGGAGAAAATATTTGCAAATGAAGCAACTGACAAAGGATTAATCTCCAAAATTTACAAGCAGCTCATGCAGCTCAATAACAAAACAACAAACAAACCAGTCCAAAAATGGGCAGAAGACCTAAAGATATTTTTCCAAAGAAGATATACAGATTGCCAACAAACACAATTCTCCAAAAAAGATATCCAGATTGCCAACAAACACATTAAAGGATGATCAACATCACTAATTATCAGAGAAATGCAAATCAAAACTACAGTGAGGTATCACCTCACACCAGTTAGAATGGCCATTATCAAAATAACTACAAACAATAAATGCTTCAGAGGGTGTGGAGAAAAGGGAACCCTCTTGCACTGTTGGTTGGAATATAAGTTGATACAGCCACTATGGAGAACAGTATGGAGGTTCCTTAAAAAGCTATAAATAGAACTACCATATGCCCCAGCAATCCCACTACTGGGCATATACCCTGAGAATACCATAATTCAAAAAGTCATGTACCACAATGTTCACTGCAGCTCTATTTACAATAGCCAGGCCGTGGCTGCCACCTAAGTGCCCATTGACAGATGTATGGATAAAGAAGATGTGGTACATATATACAATGGAATATTAATCAGCCATAAGAAGAAACAAAACTGAGTTATTTGTAGTGAGGTGGATGGACCTAGAGTCTGTCATACAGAGTGAAGTAAGTCAGAAAAAAACCCAAATATCATATGCTAACCCATATATATGGAATCTAAAAAAAAAAAAAAATGGTTCTGAAGAACCTAGGGGCACGACAGGAATAAAGACACAGACGTAGAGAATGGACTTGAGAACACGGGGAGGGGGAAGTGTAAGGTGGGATGAAGTGAGAGAGTGGCATGGACATATATTCACTACCAAATATGAAATAGATAGCTAGTGGGAAGCAGCCGCATAACACAGGGAGATCAGCTTGGTGCTTTGTGACCACCTAGAGGGGTGGGATAGGGAGGGTGGGAGGGAGGGAGATGCAAGAGGGAGGAGATATGGGGATATATGTATATGTATAGCTGATTCACTTTGTTATAAAGCACAAACTAACACACCATTGTAAATCAATTATACTCCAATAAAGATGTTAAAATAAAAAAAGAAAAGAAATGAGCCCCTTGAGGACAGGGATTATGCTTCATCCATCTTGTATCCTGGGCCCCAGTGCTCAGCCTTGGGTTCAATAAACATTTGATAAATGAAAAAAAAAAAAAGTAAACAAATGGGAAGAAATAAAACTATTTTCATTCACTGTTGACATGCTCATCTATGTAGAAAAGTTGAAAGAACTGACAGAAAATCTCCTGGAATTAATAAGCAATGTTGCATGATACAAGGATAATATACAAAAGTGAGTTGCTTTCCTATGTACTGGCAATGAACAAGAGGAATTTAACAGTTAAAAAAAACCACAACACCATATATATTAGCATCCAAAGAATGAAATGCTTAGGCACAAATCTAACTAAATACATACAAGATATAAGAGGAAAACTACAAAACTGATGAATGAAATCAAGGAAAAACTAAATAAATGGAAAGATATTCTGTTCATGGACAGAAAGACTCAATACTGTCAATATGTTAGTTCTCCCCAATTTGATCTACATTCAATGCAATCCCAAATAAAATCCTAGCAAGTTATTTTGTGGATATCAGCAAAATGATTCTAAAGTTTGTTTGGAGAGGAAAAAGCATCATAATAGCCTATGCAATATTGAAGGAGAAGAACAATATTAAAGTCAGGTTATGTTACCTGACTTCAAAATTTACTATAAAGCTACAGTACTCAAGAGAGTGTGCTATTGTTGCAAGAATAAACAAATAGAAAAATGGAACAGAACAGAGAATTCAGAAATATACCCCATAAATACAGTCAACTGATTACTGATCTTTGACAAAGGACCGAAGGCAGCAAAATGGAACAAAGATAGTCTATTCAACAGATGTTGCTGGAACTGGACATCCATGCCAAAAAACAAAAACAAAAAAATGATTTTAGTTATAGACCTTATATTCTTTACAAAAATTAACAAATAAATGGAATTATAGATTGATATGTAGAACACAAAACTCTGAAACCCCAAAAGATAACATAGGAGAAAACCTAGATGAACTTAGGTAGGGTGATGACTTTTTAGATGCAATACCAAAGACACAACCTATGAAAGAAATAAGTAATAAGCTGAACTTCATTAAAATTAAAAACTTCTGTTCTGCAAAACACAATGTCAAGAGAATGAGAAGACAAGCCACAGAGTGGGAGAAAATATTTGAGAAAGACACATCTGATAAAGGATGTACTCCAAATATACAAAGAACTCTTAAAACTCAACAAGAAGAATCAACCCAGTTTTAAAAAGGGACAAAGACCTAACAGACACCTCACTAAAGAAGACATACAGATAACAAATAAGCATATGAAGAGATGCTTCACATTGTATGTCATCAGGGAAATGTAAATTAAAACAACAATGAAATACCAGTACACACCTGTTAGAATGGCTAAAATCTGAAACACTGACAACAACATGTCAGTGAGTACCTGTAGCAACAGCAGCTCTCATACATTGCTGGTGGGAATAAAACATGGTACAGCCACTTTGGAAGTCAGTTCACAATATTTTTTAACTAAATATACTATTACCATATGATCCAGAAATTGCAGTCCTTGGTATTTACCCAAAGGACTTGAAAGCTATGTCCACACAAAAACCTGCACACAGATGTTTTAGTACCTTTATTCATATTCATCAATGCTTGGAGGTAACCAAGGAGTCCTTCAGTAGGCAAATGGCTAAATAACCTGTGGTACATCCAGACAATGAATTACTATTAAATGCTAGAAAGAACTGAGCTACCAAGCTGTGAAAAGAAGTAGAGGAAACTTAGGTAAATATTACTCTAGGTGAGAGAAGACAATCTGTAAAGGCTACATACTGTATGATTCCAATCATCTGCCATTCTAGAAAAGGCAAAACTCTGGAGACAGTAAAAAGATCAGTGGCTGCCAGAGTTTAGGGGTGGTGGTTAGGGCGAATAGGCAGAACACGAAGGATTTTTAGAGCAGTGAAAATAATCTTTATGACACCATACTGATGGATACATGTCGTTACATATTTGTCTAAACCTATAAAAAGCAAAACACCCAAAGTGAACTTTAACTTAAACTATGGGCTTTGGGTTTTTATGATGTGTCAATGTAGGTTTATCTATTGTAACAAATGCAGTACTCTGGTAGGGGATGTTGATAATGGGGGAATGTGTGGGAATAGGGAGTATATGGGAAATCTCTGTATTTTCTCCATCAATTTTACTGTGAACCTTAAACTACTCTGAAAAATAAAGTCTTAATAAAAAAAATAATGAACAAAATATCTGAACATATTTTTCACCAAAGTAGATATGTAAATTCTCAGCAATCACATTAAAAGATGCTAATTATTAGTAATTAGGGAAATTCCAACTAAAACCACAATATGATACTAGTACATATCTCTTAGAACGTCTAAAATTAAAAAGACTGACCACACCTAGTGTTGGTGAAGATGTGGAGCAACTGGAGTGCTCACACACTGCTGGACAGAATGTAAATGGTAAAATCGTTCTGGACAACAGTTTGAATATTTATTAGGATGCAGCTGCATAGCACAGGGAGGTCAGCTCAGTGCTCTGTGACCACCTAGAGGGGTGGGATAGGGAGGGTGGGAGGGAGATGCAAGCAACTCAAATGTCCACCAAAGAGAAGAATGGATAAACACACTGCAGTATATTCATGAAGTAAATTACTACTCAGTAATATATTTAAACAAATCCTGTTAAATGCAAATATACTGTTGAATCACAAAAAATTATTATGATAAATGAAAAATGTCAGATACAAAAATTTTATGTTTGATAATTCTATTTCCATGAATAATACTCTGTAGAAATAGAAATCAGAATACTAGTTACCTGTGGACCAGCAAAGAGAATGACTAGGAAAAGGTACATGGAACATTTCAGAGCACTTACAGTGCTCCTTATGTTGATATACTCACATAGAATTAAAAATTCCATACAGTATCTGTACATTGGAATGAATGTAATTTTTACAATTACTGTAAGACCATCATGATAACAATAAAATGTTGACAGATGAATCATAAAGAAATGTACCTAAACATACAATCAAAGGTAAAGTGATGTAGAATAAGAGAAATATATTAAAAAAAAAAAACAATTTCTATCTAGGAAGTCTCATAAGCAAATAACAGTAGTTCCTTAAAGAGCAAACCAATGGAATGAGGGTGAAGTAATTATCAAACAAACTAAAATATAAGACTTTTTATTTGGACAGAAAAATGCATTTAATGTTTGATTACAAAGACTCTATTGCCAGAATCCCTGGATTAAATTCCATCCACCTCTAACTAATTGTGCAATTTCCAGCAAATTACTTAACCTCTATGCACCTAAATTTTCTCATCTTTGAAACTGAGATAATAATAGTACACCCTTCATTATTACATTGTTGTGAGGACCACATGAGTTCAGATATACCAGGCAAAAGCACTTTGAATAGCACCAGGCACAAATTAAGTGCTATGCAAATTCTAGTTCTAGTATTGTTATTGCTATTATTATTAAAGGATATATATGAATTTTCAAAATAAAAGACATCATTAAGTATTGAGTAAATGTAATAAAAATAAATCCACATCAAGATACATTGCTATGAAATTTCAAAAGCCTAAGAACAAATGGAAAATGATAAAGCTTCCTGAAAGATGGAAAGAGAAAAAGGGGGAAAAGAAACTGATCACTTACAAAAGCTTGGATTCACAATGGCAATAAGTATTTTAAAAGCACTAGAATATAGAACACAATGCAGAATATAGTATGAGAGCAAATTATATCAGACATGCAACAAATTTCTTACCACATGAATTAATGAAAGAATAGGAGAATAAATAAGAAAGTGAAATACACAAGACTAAGGAAAAAAGAGAATTCACTCAAAGAATTATGAGAAATCCCAGGATAAATAATAGGACCAGTGAATAATGGGTCCAGACTGGAACAGGTGGTAGAGGATTCCCAGAAATATTTTCAAGGAAAAGAGAGATTTCACAGATCTGACAGTATTATTCTAGGAATACGGGAAGAACTATGGACTTTAATAAACAGTTATTAAGCAGTGTTTACATAGTCATAACAATGTTTATTAATATTTGACTTAGAATCAATCTATACATTAATAGGAAAAAGTCAGCTAAGAATGACAGCAGTTGGAAGATAAAAGGGGTGAATTCTGGAATTGCTAATACTCTCGACTTTCAGAGTCAGGATTTAAGAGACAATGTCTATAGAGAATGGAACAAAAATAAAGGAATAACTATATTCTTTAAAGTCCCCAAATAACCAATAAAGTATCTAAAAATAGTGATGTGAATATATTGGGGTGAGAAAGAGGAGGCATGGAGAGTTCAAGCAAACTAAATAGTCAGAAAATAAAAATTGAAGTAAGTCAGACAGAGAAAAACAAAAATCATATGATATCACTTGTATGTGGAATCTAAAAAAAATGGTACAAATGAGCTTATTTACAAAACAGAAATAGAGTCACATATGCAGAAAACAAACTTATGGTTACCTGGGAGGAAAAGGGGGAGGGAAGGGATAAATAGGGAGATTGAGACTGACATATACACACTACTATATATAAAATAGATAACTAATAAGGACCTACTGTATAGCATAGGGAACTCTACTCAATACTCTGTAATGGCCTACATGGTAAAAGAATCTAAAAAACAGCAGATATATGTATAACTGATTCAGTTTGCTGTACACCTGAAACTAACACAACATTGTAAATCAACTATACTCCAATAAAAATTTTAAAAATTAATGCTTAACGTTGATATATCAGTAAACTAAAATTTTTTTTTATATTATCTGGAGATATGCTCTAAGAAAAACAAAAAGTTAAAAGTGGTAGCTCCTTCTGAAACTGGCAGTTGAGTTTAAGAAAGCAGTGGACATGTGCTTGATTATAATCATACTATAATTTCTATTATTTATCTTTTATGAATGTATGTATTTCATACAAATTAAGAAAAATACTGAAGAATACCACAAAAATATAAAATGTTAGCCAGTGAGTACAAAATGATGAATAATTAAATGAAACAGAGTCTACAGGCAGACAAATGAAGATATATGGATGACACTTATGATTATGTTAAAGATAGGATTTCAAATCAGTACTGGAAATATTAATTATGATATCAGGACATCAGTTACAAATGAGGGAAGCCTAAGATTAGATCTTTACATTACACAACGCACAATAATATATCCCAGGTGGACTTCAGAAACAATTTTTTAAAATAAGCTTAAAGTATTGAAAGAAAACACAGGGAAAGGTTTTTTATAATTTGGGCTGAGAAGCCCTTCCTAAAGCAAGAGCAATAACCCAAAACCACAAAGAAAGTCTACAGGGTTGATCAATAGTGTGTGCCTCTGTTTAAAAATAGCCATAAATGATGTCAAAAAGCAGGTAACAGACTGGAATAAAATATGCAATATATCTAGCAGACAGTATCTGTAAAAATAAAACTGTCAGATGACATGCACTATAAAATAATGAAAAAATTATCTAATTTTTTTAAAATGGAAGATTGAAACAATGTTACCATTTTATTGACTCTTTTGGCAAAAACAAAGTTTAAGTAAAATTCCCCAGTGTAACCTCTTATGCCTGGTGCTTTTTGGTAAATTGATAACCTTGTATTTCTTGTATGGGAATTGTTCTAAGTAAACTTGCTTTCTCTTAGGGATTAATTAGGGGAAGTATTTTTTTTTCCTAGGGAATTATGTTACATCATGTTTTCAAATTTATTTGCATGAATGTTGCAAAATAGTATGAGTTTTAAATTTTTTTCTGAAATTCAATGGTTACTTTCTCCTTATTTAATATTTTACATATTTGTGATTTCTTCCCCTTTTTCTTGATTAGTTTCTCTAGGGCTTGTCTATTTTAATGATTTTTAAAGTATTTCTATTCAATTATTGGTCTTGCTGTTTTGCTATTTTCTAATGAATTTATGACTGTATTATTTTTTTATTTTCTGCTTTCCTTTTATTTTTTGTTTTGTTTCTTTTTTGATTTACACATTAATTCTCTTTTATTCTTTATTTCTCCTATACATACTTAAGGCTATTAGTTTTTTATTGCACTCCCTAGATCTTGATCTGAAGTTTTCATTGCCATTTTTTCTAAACAACTTTCTCAATTTTAGTTCGATTCCCCTTTGATGCAAGGCTTATTTAACAAATAGTTTCAAAAGTTTCTTGGGAAGGTTTGTTGTTTTGATTTTGTTATTAATTTCTACTTTTATTGCCACTTGATTGCCTAATATTTTTGGTATTCTTTCTATTTTACAAAAGAATAATTGCTTAGATAATTTTTAAAACAGTAATTTGAGGGAAATAAACAATTTTTAAAAAGTATAGTTACCTTCAGATTCATGACTCTATCCTCACCATTCTATTACCACTCTGGTACCACTCCATAGAAAGATGCACAAAAGTGAAGATAGAATATTGCTTATAAGTTTAGTTGTTATATTTAAATATTCAGAAATGATTTATGTTCATCAATGGGGAAGTTATAAACATAATATGATACAACTATGCCTTGGAATATTATGCAACTTTTAAGAAGAGTAACATGGACCTATATATACCCAGAGCCACATTAAGGGAAAAAAAAAGCAAAATCTCAAGAAAATATAAAATATACTAAATTTTATTAAATGTAAACAGTATATTTACAAATACATGTGCAAGTGAATGTAAGAGAGATTGGGAGTTTGCACACCATACTGTTTGTGGACGTGAGATGGATAAGTGAGTGGGTAAAGAGACAACTCTTATGGTCTAGACCCCACCCTGCACCCAAGTGGACCAGGCCAAGGCTAGATTTTATCTAAAATCTGATCCTTGCTCAGGGCTATTTCTATTTTTGACTTATTTCCTCTTCACAAATTTGTGTGAAGCACACCCTCAGCAAAACATGGGCCTTCTAATCCCTAACTCTACTATTCTAGGGAACCCAACATTGACTGGCAGGTATGAGTGTAAAGGGATATGGTTAAATCACATTAAAGAATCAAGTATAAGACAGAGTTGGAAAGAGGTTTGTAGATGTTTTTGCATGGAATCAAGGGACACTTCCTCAAGTATGAGGAGCACAGTATTCTTCAAATAGAAAGATAAAGATGAGAAAAGTTTGGGAAATAGTAGCTATAACTTCACACACACTGTTAATAATTTTTTTTAAAGATTTTTATTTCCAGTATCTTTTAAAGAATGCATTGGTCTTAGACTTTATACAGCAAAATCAAATGTTTGTTCTCAGGCATTGATTTCAGCTGTCCAATTGTGAGAATTTCCTTTTGTATAGCACTCATCTTGTTATGATAGCATCTTTAAATAACTAGTTATAATAATTGGCATGATAAGAGATGGACCTATTTTGCATCTTTTAAAAATATTTTTATATATATGTTTCAATCTAAATTACTGAGTATTTTTATAAAAATTAAAAGAACAATATGAGCACTAAAATCATGTTTTAGGAAACTTTACACAGCCCTGTCAGAGTTGGAAAAACATTATTGCAATCCTTTGTTTTTCTGAGTGTTCATAGGAATTGTTGTATTTTACTTTTAAACCTAAGGAATTAAAAGTTAATCAGATGTTGGTAAGAAGTCAGATAAAACACACATCCATATGCTGTCTGATGAGGACACTGAAACAGTTCTGATAACATTTTTAAAAATTTTCTATTTCAATTTTTTAAAACCTAGAAATCACTAATAAAGGGCACTTAGTCCTACGAAAGATGACATTAAAGGATATTTGCCATAAGAGATTACCTACCAGAACTATAAATCACATCTCGTTTAGTGATGTATCTATAACTACTTAGTTGGCATGACAAAATCGGATAGTGATTATATGATTTATGAGGTATATAGGAGAACCCCTCAAGGGGAATATTCACAGAGACCAAAATATTTGAACATGGAAAGACTATTTTACTTTCCTTAATATCAATTCAGATTTACATGAGGGGGAAAAAATCTAGTGGGTAATTTAAGCACAATTTTATGATGTTAGATATAAAAGATTAAAAAAATTAGAATGCTTCTATCAAGATGATAAACAAGAATAAAAATGCCTGCAGTACTATAAAGGCAGGATATAAACTCTTTTTTCCTCTCAAGAAATAAAAAATATGATCAACAGAAAAAAGCAGCCAGCATATTTTAGAAGATAAAACATGAGCTTGTATTCCTGGTTTAGATTCAATTCCATGATGTATTAATTTTTCAGTCTTTGCACTATTATTTAACTTCTCTGTGCCCCAATTTACTCATTTATACAATGGAGATTAAAATATCTATTTCACAATACTGTTTTTAAAATTAAATTATCAAACATAAAATCTCTTAGAAGCATGCCTGGCATAGAGTGCTGCTCAGTTTTAAATTGATGGTTCTCATTATTTTTAGTATTGGGAAACAAGAGTAAATCAACCATGCACATTTTGCTTTTCTATTGAAATGGCTTCAATTTTACCACAACTTCTATTTAAAAGAATACATGGAGGTAAAAACATAAATGCTTGTGTTGTCTGAATGAGGTGTTTCAGGAGCATTAAAATTAATGAAACTAGATAATGGCCTGCAGAACTGATGCTCTGTTCAATGCACTGTTCTGTTTCCAGTAGACTTGGTTACGACCTAGTGGGATGAAGGCAAGAAAAGCTTTTTCAAACAGCTCTTTATATGGAAAACTCTTTTGTGGTGCTTCAACATGGTCAAAATGTTTAGGAAGAGACTGATTTTAGACAATTCCTCAGTTCTCTCTGGTCTAGTCAAAAACAGTGGCTAACATTTATTAAGGTCTGTCTCTCACACTATTCAAAACATGTTAAATGTATTGATTTCTTTAATCTTATGATAACCTTATAAAGTAGTACTTTTATTCTCATTTGAGGTGGTAGAGAGAAATGTGACAAGGCTCCTGGCTTCATGTTCTGCCAGAGATTGAGGCTCATGAGTTTAAAAACAAGCAAATCAATAAATACACAAATACAAAAAATAATTACATGCATAAGTCAGAGATGGGCAAAACTGTGGGTTAATCAAGTCTACCGAAGCCTGGTAGTGTTTTCCTCTTATCTTTGACGTTTTTACCCAAATTTCCATTCTAGGCCTAAGATGTATTTTTAGACATCCAACCAGAACATCTTCCAGGACTCCAGGATGGAATGGAACTCAGAATAAAGCAGCCACAGCAGCCTCCTCTTTCTTAGAGAGAACCAGTTATGGCCAAATAAGAAAAATGGGTGTCTCTCTTTTGTTTTGGATGGCTTTACTTTCAATTCATCACTTCTAAATAGTTGACTACAATTCTAATGGATCTTTCTGACCCCTCCATCCCAACTAGTACGTATGCATCCCTTCTCCTTCCTAGTAACTTGCTGGTCAAGAATATTTCCTGAGACAACCAAGCTCTGACTTTCCCAATCTTGGGGAAGTTGCTGCTGAGATAAGTCTAAATTCTGGAACTAGGGATGAGAAGAAATTAAAATGAACTCCTTTTTCTCAAAAATTAAAAAAACTTTTATGTTATTCAACTCATTGTAACTTTTTCAATATCAAAAAATAGTGAATACATTTATTTTTTGCATCTTTCTTGATATATTGTTTTTATACTTCTCTCAATTCTACTCTAATTGGTAAAAAACTGACAGTCTCCAAATATAGCATAAATTGAAAAATAGATGATTATAGTGTTTTCACACAATGTGTACTGTGTGGTGTTTGCTGATACCATTTATGAAAGAGGTCAGATTTAGCTCAAAGAGCAAAGCCACAGTGTAATGTCAGCCTGGTGTCAGTGAAGGACATTTAAGGAATGCCAACGTCAAGGAAACTATGGCATTTTTCTTCATCAAGTCCTTGGAAAAGAGCCAAAACTAGTATTTTCTGGTACATAATATGACTATCGCTGACGGCATGAAGTTTGGATTTTGGTACTACATAGATACATATTTGAATTAGAATAATTATAATTCATTTAAATATATATTGGAAAATATTCATTTTCCATTAATATGATATTAAGCTTTAAAATATTCCATTTGAAGCAAAATTATTAGTTAATTTAAAGGCAATAAAGACAGTATTTAGAGAAGGCCAAGTTCATAAATTTGGTATGCGAATGAGTAAAACTGGGGAAATGATGGGCTATACAAATACTATATCCAGGTTGAGATTGAAGAATTTAAAGTCTGTGCTTCAGAACTAGTTGCTTTCAGGCTGCCAGCAGATGGACCAACCCAGTTTCAGATTCAAAGAGTAAAAAGTTGCCTTTATATTGTTCTTTTTCAAACATGCACAGGTATTTACATTTTAGTGGCTGCAGAGCAATGCCAATTTTCTCATTTAACTCTTCTATTCAGTAAAGTGTGTGATCTAACTGGTAGGAATATATATTTACTCTTGTCCAATAATAACAGCATTTTAGCACTTTTGTCTTGATTTTACTCAGGCAAAATTTTATATTTTCATTTGGAGGAAGGTGGGAAGGTCCTGGGAAACAGGGAAGATCTTTGTATTTCATAAGTGGTTTCCCATACTCGACATCTATAATTTTGCCTGCTCTGAAATCCCTTACCATGTCTGTCCTTGTGTTTTTGGTGAGACAGAGTCCTTCCACCATTAGGAACATCACTGGAGTGGGTAAAGATCTAGGTCTGGACAATTCAAGTACTCCTTCCTCTTCACAACTGAGAGTATTTCAGTGATGGATCTGGGGAAGTTATTAACTTCTCTTGTTTCAATTTCCTAACCATCCACCTCATCCAGTTATGTAAAAATTAAATGACGCTAGAAATTAAGTATTCAAAAATGCTCAGAAGGGTACCTGAAACATTCCATCCATAAGCACCCATAAATTTAGCTATTATTGTTGTTGTTATTATTATATTAATCCTAAATTGGTAAGATTTGAGTTCCCCGTACGAGCAATTCTTCGAGCTCAACATAGAGAAAAGCTTTTTGGATCCCTGGACTCACAATTATGAAAGACAATCTCTTTATGCATTGATTTTAAAGTAATATAAATTTCTACAAATGAAACTAATAAACTCTTAACTGACACAAATGTTTAATTTTTTTCATTTTGTACTATGACCCAACAATGTTGCTTAGGCATTTTGCTTCTGATAATGATGATGTTTATTTAAATATTAGGACATATATTAGAGTATTAAATATGCATATTTGTATATAAATGTGTGTGCATATATATATACACATATATATGTGTGCATATATATACATATATGATTTGGCAAGTACCAACTGAAATGATTTTTCTTCAATTGCTACATAGTATAGTAACAGAAACATGCTATATAGTGCTAGACTAACCAACAGTTTAATAGTGATTTTTCATATGATCACAACTATAACATAAATTATCTGTGGACAAATATTTTAAGATAACATAACGTATGAAAAAATAAACATTTCATGACTAGAGTGGTGAGATTTTATGTTAATGTTTTTCTTTCAAATTAATTTTACCTGGCTATACTTTTGTTAGGATTACCAAAGTCAGAAGAAAAAGTAGCAATAGATGGATATTTGCACTTTTGAACACTATACCTCTACTAATGCCAGTACATTCACTCAAAATACCCACTCCTTTCCTCCTCATTTCTCATAATTCCATTCATCTTTCAGGGCCTTTCTCAAATCCCACTTCTTCACTAAAGGTCTCTCTGACTACCTCAACCTGAACTATATTCTCCTAGCTCTGAGCTCCCCTAGAAATTCTTGTCTGCACAGTGTGTTTAGAAATTAATAATCCATTGTCTTGAGATAGTGAAAAGAGAGCTGGGCTTTGAAGTCAGACTTGAGATGCATCCTGACTCTACTACAAACTAGCTGCATGACCTTGGGCAAGTTATTTGTTCTGTAATAGATAGGTGCTGTTTTGAGTCCTTTTGTGTAAATAAAGGAATTGACACACAATGTATGTCTCTATCTTTATCTGTAAGTCTCTAGATTGCTACAGTAAAGTGTCCATGGCTGCATTGTAAATTGTGCAAACAGGATTCAAACCCTGGCACCCTGGCTTTAGAATCCATGTTCCTATGCAGTATACTATATCGCCTTTCAATTTCTGTTCCAGCTGTTCATGTTGGTTACTAAACTCAGAGACTTAGTAAGCAGATGAAATTAAATAACAAAGTGCTTGGCACATAGGTGTATAACAAGTGCCATTTGGCATCTCCCTTGTTTCATTCCTCATGTATTGCTGCCTCAAACTATCACTTGTTATTAACTTTTCCTTTGTTTATATCTTGTCTGTGCAGATGGATCATACACTTCCTGAGGCTCCCATAATATCTGGCACTTTGCTGAACATATGCCTAAGCAAGGTATTCAAACACCTTTGTGACCTAGATTGATGTGCGTTCAGCTTTACATTTCCCCACTCCCTGACTTCTGGCCTCAGTAGTTTCCTGCAAAACTTCTGTTCTACCACTTCCACCACTGCAACTCCCTCTACCTACAATGCCCTTGCCACTCTCTTGTGACTAATGCCAACGCCTACATATTCAGCTCTGCCTGTCCTCCTTCTCAAAGCTACCCCTAAACTCCCCAGTTAGGGAAGAGCCTCATATCTATCGTCCTATAGCCTCCTGTGAATACCACTGTTCAGAGTACAGTAAGCCTGGTAAGCAAAAATTATTTCAATACCCTGTGGCAAGATCTGGAAGACAGGGACTTGATTCAAGCCACCTTAGTATTCCCAATACCTTGCACAATAATTGGAGCTGTAGGCATTCAATAGGTGTTTACTGAATTTTCTTTATAATAGAGTTTTTTTTTTGCTTGCCTTAGAGAAAGTTTTGGAGAAAAGTATTCCTCATAATACAGTCTCTTCTTCCATGAATTACACAAATATTAGCATTTCCTAAAGTGTGTCTGTACAGAAAAATGGTCCTGTGGCCAAATATATTTGGAAATGACTGCCTATTTTCACTCTCATTATGGAAAACTAACTTTATCATGATACATGTTAATTCAATAAATATTTATGGAGAATCACACACAATATAAGAGGTGAATAAGACAGAAATAAACTATGCCTTCATGGATTTTATGATCTATCAGATCTCTGAGAAGTCTTGAAATAAAAAAAATATATTTGCCTTGTTCACCAACATGTTCCAATATATTTGATCAGAGGTCCTTAATACATATCAATATTCCAGACACACATTATGGAAAATATTGCCCAGCAATGTTACCCAGATTAGATAATGCTTTTTCCTCTCTTAACCTAAGTTTATTCTTTGTATTACTTCTAATTTCCATGACAACTAGGAGAAATTGATAATTCCATAGTAACAGTACATATTATTACTTAAATATTAAAACTAATAGTTAGAAATGTTTAAATTGCAGTTCTATTTGAAGATACTTTATATTGTTAAAATGCTATTAATTGATATTAAAGCATTGAAAATAAAGTGAGGCAAAAGTAAAACATCATTAAAGACTTGTATTATAGGTAGACATAAACAAAGGTTTGTAAAACACTAATTTACTGATTTGCAGTTGCTAAATGAATACATACTGGATTTACATAGTGTTTAGTTGAATACATGTTCCAGCCTGTGCTGTGATACTGTAACTTGGTTTCTATAAATTAGTCTAGATTTTTACTACCAGACTAAAATGGAAAATTAGAAAAATTAAAAGAAAAAAATCAGGCACCACTCTTCTGTCACATGTAGTTATTTCTTGGGGGAAAAAAGTTGTTGTAAATTATATGGTCAATTGATTTTTTTCTTAATTTTCATATTACTTTCATGAGTTACTAGCCAAAAAAAGAAGTCATTTTATCAGACTTAATTTATCTTGACACCTCACAGCTTTTAAACACCTGTTTCATATTAAAATTTTCTCTTTCTTTGGTGTTAGTAGCTTTTTATATGTTTGTCTCCATCTACTTCCATGGATATTTTTTCCATATTCTCTCCAATGAAAACACTTATTATTTTCATCTTTTCACTGGGGGTGTTACCCAAGATTTAATTAGGAGATCTTTTCTGTATAGTTTTCTGTCTATTTACCTCTATATCACCAGAGATTAAATCAGTACCTCTAACATGCCAGGTGCTCAGAAATATTTGCTAAACGAATGCATGAGATAAAGCTGAATAACCTATGGCAGTTGTGGATGGCATAAAGTAGGAGAAAAGGGGACAGTAGGAGGGATAAAGGCTCACTTAAGGTGCCCCAGGCTTCACTCTTTTGCCACATGAGATATTGACATTACAGAAATTTGAGCTAAATCATGGCTTTATCAATACTAAATGGAACTCTAGTGTTGTTAGAACTTATGTCCAAAACATACGTGTTAGCAAGAGGGACCATGTCTATTTTATTTACCCTTTTATTCCTAGTGCCTTGAACAATGCCTGGAGACATAGTACACACTCCAGTATTTGCCAACAAATAAAGCCAATCAATTAATTCATGAGGAAAATTATCATCAATATTGTGCCCGCAGAATTTTCCACCAGGATCGAAATTAAAAGAGAAACATGTTTTAACAGTCAATTCATCAAATCACAATCACTGCTTAGGAAATTTCTTGAATTTTAGCATTTCCATGTCTATATTTCTTACTCTTATATGCAATTGTTTATGTTAATATTCTAATCATAATATACATTTTCATAACTAAACATAAGAATAGATTATATTTATCTTGAGGTCCAAATTACCAGATGGACACTGATATGACAACTTCATATTTTATTCAATCATTCCCTATGTATAATATTCCAAAGTTAATTGCAATTGAAGTCATATTTTTAACATTCCTTAAGAATAGGACCAGTGTCATACCTTATCATACATAGTATCTAGCTTTCTTGCTATTCATATAGTTGATGCTTAATGAGTATTTGGTAATCTAATGAATGATCGAATATTAGGGCTAACTGATACCTTGAGAGCCATAGTCTTCTCAAAGTTTCTTTAAAGTTTGAATTATTTTACAACTTGAATCAACTCAAAAAGATGGCAAAGCCAGTGGTCAGCATTTCTTGACTCTCCTTGCAACGGTGGGCTCCTCATTCTTTCTAACTCTTTATTAACTAAAATTCCAACTCTGAATATGCCACTCACTTAAAAAACTTACATTTCTCTTCCTCATTTCTCAAATAAAAAGTTGCCTAAATAGTCTGTTTCCTGAAAAGCAATTCTCTGAAATCTGGAAATGATGAAGCCCAGTTTTCCTAAATGGTCAGCCTTTACCAATCCCTAGGTGCCGCCAAGATATTGAGCATTGATATTTGGTGTATAAAATGTATTTGACTAAACTAAAACAAAACTAAGAAATAAGCAAATGCATTATGTAATACAATTCTACTAGATACTTAAAAGTTTTGAACAGTTTTCTCCTCTTTAGAATTTTCTTTAATAATTGTACTTTAAATGTTATTCCTCCCATGAAGCGAGATGATGTAAAGGGGTAAAACGGAATGGACAGAGTTAGTGGGAGAGAAATGTCAAGTCCACGTTAAGCGAATTGTATAACACGACTTTTAACAAAAGGAAACATTAATATTTGCCAACAATGACAGTCAAAAAAGAATCAAAAGGTCCATTGATGAAGACTACAAATTCAATTATCTAAAGCTTTAAAAAATGACCTCAAATCTAAGTAAAATAAAATTGAGCTAGCATATTATAATGTTGAAATAACTGAACCAAATATACGGGTGTCTTGTATGTCCATCTGGAAATTTGAAATTTGGGACAAATTTACTTGACACATTTTTATGTTTAGTTATAAAACTACAAATTGTGTTTAGAATGTTAACATCAACAATTGCATAATAAAGTAGAAATGCGCCCTTTTTAGTGTCTTTTCTAGCCTTCTAAAAGTTCCTGGATGAGTAATAAAATATCTATTAATACTTTTATAATGAGCTCTCACTGTAAGAAAAAAACATGTAGCATTTTAAAGCTAGCTGTCATGTAATGTACAAAATAGTGAATACATGTTATTCATTACCTGATACTTTATAGTTATGAATTTTTCTTATCCCTGTAGTGCCATCTTACCCCAGCTGCCCTGGCATACATCCTGGTTCAAATCAGGGCCAGCCAAACATAAACAAATAAATGAAGTTGAACAGGTAAGTCTTAGAGATCCTTTTCCATGATACAGAGAAAAATCTTTGTTTTGATTTTAGAAATACTGTAGTCAGGAGGTATTGGTAAAAGGGATTGTTCGTTAATACTAATGAATAATTGAAATTCATTCATATTTTGAGATAGTTGCTGGATATTTACTCTAGAAAACTCAGAACATCCTTAGAACTAAGTCATTTTCATATAGCAATAGAAGTTAATAAGTCCCTAGTCATCCATGCTGCTATACTTGGGACATTACCTCCTAAATTCTTAGAGTCATGTTTTTATTACCTTAAGAAATATTAATTTATATTTCATACATCTCTCACTGATATTCACTTGGCAAAATAATTCTATCATAATATCTCACTAATGATATTTCAAATATCCCTTTCTCTAAAAGATAGGTAGATTTAGAAGCATGCCTTAAATTGGGATGCCCTAGATTAGTAAGTAAAGTGTACTGTACAATGAACTGGTTCTGTTGGCACTCTTATTTTCACCATGACACCAAGAGAAATAATATTTACCTATGAGACACATGCAATATTTTGTGTAATTTCCCAAGAATTTACTGTAATTCAGTCACCTATGTTCTTATTTTTTTTTAAATCAAAGTAAGTGAGGATAATGATAGTATAAAAATAACCTTTAATCTTTTCTCTATGGTAATAAATCACTTATGAAATTTCATATTTTAGTTTTTGTTAATAGAAAACACCTTGGGGGAGATCTCACATGAGATTTTGCCACATACCTCTATAACTGTTAATGTAATGTAGCTGCGTTCTAAGTTAACTGGGCTTTTTTGGACCTAAAGTACCTGTTCTCATATCTGAATCAAAATGGTGTCAATATTAAACTAAAGTTAATGTTGAACTTCCATTGGTTCCTATGTAGAAGTGGACCTGAGGTTTGTTCTATTAAAGATGATCCAGGTTCTTATCTCAACAATTCAATCAGAATCATACAAGCTTTCTCACACTGTAATAATTTCCAGATGGCAGATGAACTAAAATAAAACTCAGATTTCAACTAAAGTTCGGGAAAATATTAGCAAAGTACAAAAGACTAAGAACACTAAGGAAGTTATTTTCAACCTAGCTTTTCCTTGCTTTAAAAAATGCCACTGGCAAGAATAATGATGCTTCCATAATGTTACTAGAGTGCTATATTTGTAAAGCAGCATGTAAGCCTCATAAAAGGGTAATGAGTTCCTTAAGTGATAGTAAAATAAGCTTTCATGTAGAGATATGTTGAGGTACTACTGTTCATGGGCAGCACTAGAGTTGCATTACCTATTTTGTATTGCAATTTTCACCGACAAAAAAAAAGGAATTACAGTAATGGTCACATTTTCTTCCTCTGACATAAAAAAGAACGCTAGTGGAATTCAACTAAGAAAATGGATAAAATCTTATATAAAATTTATACTTATTTGGCCATTCTTCTTTATATAAGTATGTCCTTTGAGTAGCAGTAAATTTCTCTGGCTAATCATAGAATTACCCCCAGATACCTATTTTCAGTTCATTTGGTCTCTGCTAGATTTATCCATTATTACAACTTCATAAAATATGCATACGTCCTTTGACATTTATATTAAGTAACACTTGTCTTCTCCCTTCCATGTAAAATAACAGTCAATAAAAGGAATCATTCAGTATTGGTAAAATATAATTTAATAGAAGACATAAAAAATTGTTTTAAAGTCCTTCAATCTAGTTTCACCCTTCAGGAGAAAAATCTTGTCTATCATGTAATTGAAATCCCCTAAGAATAGAAATTCCATATTAAATTCCATTGGTTAATTGCGTACACAATCAAGAAGACTCTTCTATCCTCTATCACCATTCTTAATTGGATTTCTTGCTCTTTAGCAGCAAGAGGAAACAGATGGTTCCAGAAATCAGAAATTTCCAGTAAGTGGCAGGTACATGAAATGTCTTAGTGCTTTGTCATATTAAGTTTGGCAAGGCAACATGTAGAGGAAGAAGAGATTATATCTAAGAAGCTTGTGAGCAAGTTTCTAAAGGATTCAAATGGAAATTATGACTTCCGAGGCAGGTTTTTAAAAAGAAATGCTTTTGAATGATAGACCGCAGACAAATAAGGAAAAGCTCTTATTCTTAAGTCTGAAGTTAAATCAAAAAAAAAAAAAAAAAAAAAGCTCAACACAGAAGACTAGAGTATAAAACTTTCTGTGGTTTCATAAAAAGCTAAGCCCATTAGCACCCAACTATTGAAGCGCTTTCTTCCTAACAAATATATGAACTTTTTGCATGAGTTAAATCAAGACAGATAAAAGTGCCCAAATGTTAAATTCTATTTTCATTGGACAGGGTAAGTGGATATTTCTACCATTTAGATTACAGACTTTATTTAATAGAAGAGCCAAATGAAATAATTGGTGCTCCTCTGTAGCCACTCATGTGTACAAATCTGTGCATATTTGAAAAATAGAAACAAAGGCAGCTTTTTAATCCTTAAATCTGAAACTAGTTGGTGGGTAGGGCGATCTGCTCAGCCTGAGTGCACTGGTTCCTCAGCACATAGTCTCAGGCCAGAGGGTCATATGAAGCACTTTTAAGACAATTTCTGTATAGTTTTATTCCAGATTCCCTATAATTAAAAAAATTAAAATATACCAAGGAATTTGTACATACAAATATACAATGAAATGAGTATTTCCTTCACAGGAAATTCTTCCTAAAAGCCTAGATTTTTTAAAAGGGGAGGATTATAATTCTTAATGATATTCAAATCAATTTTAATACCTTGTAGCAAAAAAGTGAACTATAAAACAATAATACCCTAATTTATTTTAAACATCTAGACAATAATTGATAAGAAAAATGAAAACAAAGTTCAAAATAAAACTTTAAAAGCGAAAATAACTGAAATAAATATATTCTATAATAAAAAAACACTGTTCTTAAAAATAACTTGAATTAAGTCATAATTGAAAAATGGATATTAAGTTTTTAAAAATAATGTGTTAAGGAATGGTTTGACTTAAGGAATAAAATGACTGAATATTCAGAGTTAATATTCTCCACCCTAACCAAATGGAGAATAAATATGACAAGTCCCTTGCCTCCAGTCTCACTTTTATTCATTCATTTAATAGTAATTTATGAAGCAACTGTTTGGGCAAACAACAATATATGAAAAATAGCACACAATGTATGTGTTGTTAAAATATTTGTTGATATTATTTGACTGTATTTCTTCCTGTGATTTTCTATTACACTATTTGATTACAAAGGAGCAGATCTCTAGAGATCTTCACGTATCTACCGCCTGAGTGTGTTTGCAAAATTCTAAAATAGTCCCCATGACTTTTATCTCCTAGTATTACACTTGTAATTATGTTCTGTTACATGGCAAAGAAATTTTGCAGATATCATTAAGGTTACTCGTTAGTTGCCTTAAAATATGGAGTGGGCCTAACCTTTTTTTTTTTTTTTTTTGAATCTTATATTTTTTATACAGCAGGTTCTTATAAGTTATCTATTTTATACACATTACCGTATACATGTCAATCCCAATCTCCCAATTCATCCCACCACCACCATCACACCCCGCTTTCCCCCTTGGTATCCATACGTTTGTCCTCTACATCGGTGTCTCTATTTTTCTAGATTCCACATATATGTGTTAATATAGGATATTTGTCTTTCTCTTCCTGACTTACTTCACTCTGTATGACAGTCTTTAGGTCCATTCACATCTCTACAAGTGACCCAGTTTCATTCCTTTCTATGGTTGAGTAATACTCCATTGTATGTATGTACCACATCTTCTTTATCCATTCATCTGTCAATGGGCATTTAGGTTGCTTCCATGACCTGGCTATTGTAAATAGTGCTGCAGTGAACACTCACTGGGGTGCATGTGTCTTTTTGAATTATGGTTTTCTCTGGGTATATGCCCAGGAGTGGGATTACTGGGTCATATGGTAATTCTATTTTTAGTTTTTTAAGGCGCTCCATACTGTTCTCCATAGTGGCTGTATCAATTTACATTCCCACCAACAGTGCAAGAGGGCTCCCTTTCCTCCACACCCTCTCCAGGATTTGTTGCTTGTAGATTTTCCAATGATGTCCATTCTAGCCGGTGTGAGGTGATACCTCATTGTAATTTTGATTTGCATTTCTCTATGAGCAGAGAGTTTTCTCCAGCTGGTAGCAGAAGGGGAAATCAGGGACTGGAAGCCTGAGGGGAATTTGATGCACTGTTGCTGGCTGGGAAATGGAAGGGCCATGTGGAAAGAACTTGAGAGAGATCCTTAGAAACTAAGGGCACGGTGAGCCACCTGCCAGCAAGGAAACGGGAGCTTTGTTCCATAGGTGCAGGAATCTGAATACTACAACGATAAAGAGGAGCTAGGAAGCAGATTCTTCCCATAAGCCTCCAAATAAAAGCCCAGGCTGGCTGACACCTTGATTCTGACTTTGTAAGATCCTAAACCAAGAGCCGAGTGGAGCCCACCTGGACTTCTAACCTACAGAGCTATGAGCAAGTAAATGGGTATTATTTTAAGCTGCTAAATTCATGATAATATGTTACACTCCAATTAAAAAAGAAACAAGCAAAAAAAAAAAGAACTACTACACCAGGATAAAATTGTTATAGTAAGCCAAGAAAATAATCTTGAATTTGGAAACCTTAGACCTCAAGGAGACACAGGCCATAATGAATGTTTAATAAATCACATGTGGGCTTTAAGGCTCCCAATCCTTTCAGCATAAGGAGAACAGATAAAGTTTCTTATGAACTTGGAAAGGAGATTTTTAAAGGACAATGTTAATAATAATTCCATATTCAAGAACTTAGTTGGTATTGGATTTCTGAGAAGGAGATCTGTCGCCTTTCTCTTCTTCAAGACTTGGCTGAAATTAGGGATTTATCAAACAGATAGGTTTGGGGATCTAAGCCACAGAGAGATTTGTGTCATCTTTCCTGGGAAGAGCCCAGGAAGAGGTAGTTGGTGATAATAATGGTAAACAAATGGCAAATCATGGTAAATAAATTATAATTATTAATATTTGTTAACTTTATTAAATGTCAGACACTGAAGTAAATTAATCAATTATTTCACCTAAAACTTACAAAAAACTTACAAAAAGAGTAAGATTAAACTACTATTTCCCCTACTTTACAAGTGGAAAACAGGTACAGAGAAGTTAAATACTTTCCCAAATCTCCACAGCAGATAAGTACAGGAGCCGGGATTTGAATCCCAGTACTCTGGTTCCTTGCTTTGGGCTCTTAACCAATAACCTAAGGCTTTCAGAAAGTAGGAAAAAACCAACAGAGGAAACTATTTTCATGATGTTTTTAGGCAAATGGTCTAGAGAGACACTATGATACACCTGTTTGTCCCATCCCAATACACACATCTCTAAATGGCATGAGGGCAAGACAATAATTCTTCTGTGTCCACATATGTGAGCAGTGAAAGATCATAGATGGATGGCCTTACCATTTTTCCAATATATGGTGGGATCATCAGAAGAGTAAACATTCTTTGCACCTGAAAGGGGCAAAGCAATAGTAGAGAACTGAACCTAAAAATATCTTAAAATCAGGTAAAAGAACAAGAAGGCCCCCAAAAGTTTGGTCAACCCTGGGAGCTAACTATGCCCATTTCTACTGCACCAATATACAAAGCATTCTTAAATACAAGTCTCACATTTTATTTTGATATTGAAATACATGGATGTTTTACAAATAACAGGATTTCATCCATTTTGTTCATTAGGTATTTTGTACAAAGAGGTTTCCTAACTTACTTTGCACATATCTATTATAGGTTAAACTTCTGAAAAAAGTTTTCAGGATTAAAAAAAATCTACATTATCTATATATTTTAATTATGTAACTATGAATGTATGGATATCATCAGGTAGTCTAAAATATAAGAAATAATCTGGAAAAACTAAATATTGATCCACATTTTATCAGAATTACTTTGGTATATAAGTAAAATTTTAATCTACTTATGTGCTTTATCTATTAATTTTATATCTACATGTTCAATGGAAATTTTAGATATGTACATATGTTTATATTTACTTTTCCTTTATTGTCAAATCTTATTTTAGTATATGTCAGCAAAGCAAATTAAACAAACAAAAATAAACAAAAAGAAAACAACAGATGTTTCTTGCAAAGACCAAATAAAAAGTGTGCATTACATTTATACCTCTATTTTTAGCAACCAGAATGAGATCATATATTAATTCTATGTACTGATAAATGATGCCAAAATGTATAAATACCATACATTTAGTTTTAAAGTGAAACCTAGAAATTTTAGTTAGATCTAAACTTAGCTGTGTCTCTTCAGATTCATCACTTGGTACCATATGTTGTGTTTCTGATCACAATTCTCATAATCTGTGGAGAGGCTACAGATGTCTGCCTTTAAATTAAAACAGCAATCAGTTTGCTAAAGAGTGGACATGGGCCACATTTCTAATTTTAAGTTGAAAAATTTGTTCCATTTTACAGATTTATTTTTACCCCTGAAAAGTCCTAACAAGATTTGCTAAGTTTGACTATTATAGACAGTTCATTTTTTATCAGTTTATCCATTTCAGGTAATATTTTTCAAAGATCCATACTAAGGCTATGTTCTGAAATTTAATGCAGTAGTTACTTTCACTTACTATTTTTAAAAGTTTTTTGAATGTAAGTGAATTTATAATTTCCTCTTTCCTGATCATGGATGATCTCAAAACACTTTCACTCTTTACTCTCAATTGTGTTAATCTGTCAATGAATGGAAAAAGATTTCTATATTTACGTTCATTTGAGACATTCCTAGAAATTTAATCCTACAAGTTAGGAATTGTTATTGAATAACTTAATGATTGTTTTTGAATAATTCATCCAACTTATGGAAAAAGAAACTAAGGCTCAGAGAAATTGAGTTGAGTCACAAAACTAGAGTGGCAGATTTAGAGCCCAATCAAGGAAAAGTGATTCACTCAACTAAGTTAGTTAAAGAAGCTATACTTAGAATTGTTGGACAGTGTTAGCTAACACAGGCATATTTTGTATTTCTGTTTCCAGGTTTTCAAACACTTATATTTAATTATTTTCCTATGTTTAACTACTCCTTGAAGTTCAGACATGAAGTGGTACTGTATATTTAAAAAAAATAAAAAGCATACAATGTGTATATAAATGTGTAGATGTTCAGCAGTACGTAATATTATTAATCTTTCCAAAGCATAACTTTCAGAGGGAAAGACCTACATATATTTAAACATAGAGTTTCAATGAAAGTGATTATTTCTGGATGCTGCCATATCCATTTCTAAATATTTTAATTTTGCCTAATTTTATTGGAATTCTATAGTAGTTATTTATTAATAATTAATTTAGGGCCTCTCTCTCTCTGTAGGTCTCTTTATTCTTAAATTATTTTCTAGGAATGGCTTTCCTTCTTGTAATTTCCAATTCACATTTTTTGAACTGTGCATAAACAGGTAAAAGTTGATTCTAGAGGGAATATATTAACTGGTTCAGGACACATCTGATACACCAACTCCATGATAAATCAAGAAAACCATGTCATTTTGGATAAGAAAAATGACATGGTTTATCTCCAGTAATGTTAATATACTTTGGTAATTTCATAAAACTGTCATACAGCTAGAACTATCATAAAAATTGATGAAATAAATGTGGCATTTCCAGAGGCTATGTTGGCACAATTTTTCATTAAAAAAATACCATTGAAAATTGCTAAATTTACCGAATGCGTGTGCCTTAGATGTCTTGTATTTCATTAATTTAGTCATTCTAAAAAAGCAATAGCGACTGTTGTTTAAAACCAACCAGGGTTCTTACTCTACAAGAGTTATGCTACCTGTTACTGATATGGAAGAAGTCTGGGCATAGTGATCATTATTAGCATGACTGCATCATCATAATAATAAATGGTACTGCCAGTAGTGTTTTTGCAAGTTTCTGTTACTTCCTTATTGCTCACTAGCCTTTCTTTACTTATATAAATAAATAAAGGAATTTGGTTTGTAAATCTGTGATAATCATTATTAATTTATCACCCTGTTAGTTAGGACCACATTCATTGTGGGATTTCTTATCCATCCCAGACTTATTTTACTCAGCTGGTTAGATGATATTTTGTAAGATAAGATAACATTTCATTAACTGTGCCATTTTAAAGCAATGTGTGTGGTTTATTGATAAAATGAAAGGCCATTATGTTCAATACTAATTCATTTTTCCTAGTTACCTGTGAGATTTAGTCCTCAGAATCTTCCTTACAGGGCCTTTTATTTTATCAACATGATAATGGTGATAAAGATAGATAAATAGATAAGTATTTATATTTAAAATGTAAAGTATGTAAAGGTAACCAACACTGTATTAATAATACATTATGAAAAACTAGACATATCCCAGGAATGGAAAAGTGGTTTTACATTGGGAAATATACTAATGTGCTTTTCTTCATATTTAATAGATTAATGAAAACTATGGAGAAAACATATTCAACAAGATTCAATATCCATTCATGATAAAACTCTTAGTGAACTATCTCTACATAGTTCTATACTATCTCTACAACTTTCTTAAACTTTTAAATTATAACTCTAGATATCATTTTAATGCTACTTCTACTCAATATTGAATCAAGAAGTCCTTGAGTATAAGGATTGGAAAGTAAGAAAAAATATTTTCATATTTGGAAGTAACAAGAGTGAAATGGACAAATCATAAGAACTGGTCAGGGTTTCACCAGTAGTGCTGGATACAAAATCTCTATATAAAAGGCACTGCATTATCATACGCCAGTAACAGATAATGTTATAATACAAATGATAGTAACAATAACAAACAAATTGAGAGAAAAAAAAAGCATGTTGAAGAACATAAAAATTCCATATCAAAAACTACCAATTTCCCCTAGGTTAATCTATAATCAGTGTAATTGTAAACAAAATCTCATAGGTATCATCACAATATGATTTATATATTTTTTTTAAAAAGTAAGGGTCGAGAACACCCAAGACAATTTTGAAGAACAAGGTGCAGATACCAGATATCAAACAATAAACCACTAGAGTCATTAAGATAATACTAACATAGAGACAGAAAATCCAATGGAATATTATCAAGAACCAAGTTATTGACCTTTTTAATATAAAATTTTTATCTATGAAAAATGTGGCATTATATATTGATGGCAGATACTCAATATTTTTGCATCTGTAATTGGAAGTGAAAACACTATGACACATTACCTGTATTGCCCTGATCTGAATATACCAGTGAGGTTTAAAATGGTTAAAAAGTCCCTCTTTTTCATTGCTTAAAAAAAAAAAAGTATATAGATTCTAATTATTGGCTTTAAAAAAGTCTTTAACACTTGATAATAGCTGTATAAAACTAATGGACTTATTTTACTAAAGCATTAATTAGAAAATACTGATGTAATGTATTTAATTACTGTAGGTAATATTTAGGCATTTTATTTCTTCCATACAAATAAATTAAATTTTGTTCTAGGAAAAGTATAAAATTAATCTAAATTCTTATGTTTTTGTAATAAGTTTCTAAAATATTCTATTTTTCTCAATTCATATTTATATCAGTTTTGTCATTTATAATAATGCCAAATTTGTGTCTTCTCTTTAGATTATTCAAATTTTTTTCCAGAGAGTTTCCTATTTTATTAAATTTTATAAAGAACTAGTTTTTGGCCTTATGGTTCCTTTCCATTATATCTGCCTTTTATTTCCTTAAATATTGTTTTTCTCTGTTAATACCTCCATTGTATTTAATTTGGGTTTGTTCTGTCATTATTTTTTTCTTAGTAATATTGTATATTTTATTCTTTTCTAATGTAATTATTTAAAGCTATAAACTTTCCTTGAAGCACCCCTTAATTTAATTCTCTAAGTGTTTACAGATACTTATATTATTGTTTATGTCTCACTTTCATTAAAATGTATTCTTTAAAATGAAAGTTTAGGAGTATGTATTTCCAAATATAAAGTCCTTGAAGTTCTCTTTTTACACTAAACATTAATTTCATCTATATTGTAGTCACAAAGGACTGTATGATTTACAATCTTTGACTTTTTTTGATGCTCAGTCTACAACTTGATGTTGATGCTTGAGATCAATATGTGTGTTTGAAAATAAAGTATATTTTGATTAGTCCCACTTAAATACTCATTCTTGCTCTGCTAAGAAAATAAATTAAAGCTTTGGCTCTGATGTTAAATTTGTCATTATCTCTATAAATCTTGATTTTTAATCTCTATTGATATTATTAAATACATGTATTTTATGATGTCCTATCTCTCAGGTGAACTGTAGCTTTAATCACTGATTAAGTAGACTTAATAAGGCTTTCTTTTCTTGCAGTACATTTTCCTTGCTGCTAATATAGATGCAATATATTTCTTTAGCTTAGTGTTTGCTTGGTATCACTTTTTCTGCTCTTTCATTTTCAGACTGTGTTTTCAATCTCTCCTTTAAAGGTTTTTATAAGCAGCAGATATATTGTGGTTTCTTTCAGTTTGTCATTCTGGAACTTTACATTACATTGATTATGATTACTAATAGTTTTTTAAAAATATGTTATTTTAATCTTGCTGTTTACCATACTCTTCCAGTTTTTTTTTTTATCCCCCTTTCTCTTTCTAGGTCTTCTTTTGAATCAATTTAGTTTTAATTATATTCATTTCCTATATTGTTCTGGGAGTTAATTAGTCTTTCTGTCCTTTTAGTGGTTATTACTGAAATTAATATACCTTAAAAATTAATCAACATCTTTGTATTCTCCTCTCAATGGAGAACACGAGGCTTAGAATATTTTTATTTTTGACCACTCCTCTACATTTTGAGTTTTGTATTTACTTATGACTACATCCTCTAAAATATTTATTTTTGTTTTATTATAAAGTTAAGAGATATAACTTTTGCCATATGTTTACTGATTTTATCACTTCTATTTCTTCTCATAATACAGACACACTTCAGGGGGTCATTTCCTTCTCCCTGAGGTATATCATTAGAAATTCCTTTAAATAGGGCTAGCTTATCATAAACTATTTGGTTTAGTTTGTTCTTAAAATGTCTTTATTGCACCCAGATGGTGAAAGGCTGCTTGATTGGGTATAAAAATCTAGATTGCTAGTCATTGCCTCCTGATTTTGGAAGTTATCTTTCCACTTGTTTATTGGCTTCTATTGTTGAGGTGAAGTAGGTTATCAGTTGCTAATTATTTTTTATTCTCAGGAATTGTCTTTTCACTTTTACTGCTACCAAGATTCTATGTTATGAAGTTTTACTGTTATGTGAATAAACATTTATTCTTTTTATTTGTCCTGCTTTGGATTTTCAGAACTTCCTGAGCCTGAAAAATCATGTCTAGTAAATGTTCTGGAAAACTGTCAGTCATTATTAGATTTCCATCCTGTGAAACACTAAATAAACAGGTGCCACATTTCATTCTACTCTGCGTATTTTAACCTCTAATACCTTCCATTCTATTCTCTTTGAGTTATATATTAGGTACTTTCTTCAGATATACCCTCTAGTTCACTAATTCTCTCTTTTGCTACATCTAGATGTTCAATTTATTGATTTTTTAATATTTAAATACTTTCCACATGTCTAGTTGAAGTTGTTTTCTTCAAATATATTGAGTTTTTAAATTTTGTTACCTCATTTTCTCAAAATTGGTAATATTTTAAGTTTCTCAAAACTTTTTACATTTTGTTCCTGGCAATTCTGTTAACTGAAGCTTTAAAAGTCCTAAATAGCCATTTTTTTTTTTTTTTTTTTTTTTTTTTTGCTTCTTCCCATGGTAAACCTTTTCTTTAAAATTTATATTTGAAACTCGGGTTTGATGGACGTTTATCTTTGGGAACCTTGAGAATCCCAGGTTGAGTATGTGTCCTTTCAGAGACTCAAATACCCAATAAGATCACTTTAAATGAGTTTTACATAGTGGGTTGCCTCCTGATTTTGGAAGTTATCTTTCCACTTGTTTATTGGCTTCTATTGTTGAGGTGAAGTAGGTTATCAGTTGCTAATTATTTTTTATTCTCAGGAATTGTCTTTTCACTTTTACTGCTACCAAGATTCTATGTTATGAAGTTTTACTGTTATGTGAATAAACATTTATTCTTTTTATTTGTCCTGCTTTGGATTTTCAGAACTTCCTGAGCCTGAAAAATCATGTCTAGTAAATGTTCTGGAAAACTGTCAGTCATTATTAGATTTCCATCCTGTGAAACACTAAATAAACAGGTGCCACATTTCATTCTACTCTGCGTATTTTAACCTCTAATACCTTCCATTCTATTCTCTTTGAGTTATATATTAGGTACTTTCTTCAGATATACCCTCTAGTTCACTAATTCTCTCTTTTGCTACATCTAGATGTTCAATTTATTGATTTTTTAATATTTAAATACTTTCCACATGTCTAGTTGAAGTTGTTTTCTTCAAATATATTGAGTTTTTAAATTTTGTTACCTCATTTTCTCAAAATTGGTAATATTTTAAGTTTCTCAAAACTTTTTACATTTTGTTCCTGGCAATTCTGTTAACTGAAGCTTTAAAAGTCCTAAATAGCCATTTTTTTTTTTTTTTTTTTTTTTTTTTGCTTCTTCCCATGGTAAACCTTTTCTTTAAAATTTATATTTGAAACTCGGGTTTGATGGACGTTTATCTTTGGGAACCTTGAGAATCCCAGGTTGAGTATGTGTCCTTTCAGAGACTCAAATACCCAATAAGATCACTTTAAATGAGTTTTACATAGTGGGGCTTGAAGAACAAACTGTTAATATAAATTACATATTCAAACCTGTAATTAGAAATTCTTAGATGAGAATTTTTCCTCCTACTCCCCCATACTTGGGAGTTCAGTCTGAAACATAATAACTACCTTCTTTTCTCTTTTTGCTAAATCTACTTATTTGCTAAGATATAGCTTTTTCTTTTTTTTTTTTTTTGCAGTACGCAGGCCTCTCACTTTTGTGTCCTCTCCCGTTGCGGAGCACAGGCTCCGGATGTGCGGGCTCAGCTGCCATGGCTTACAGGCCCAGCCGCTCTGTGCCATGTGGGATCTTCCTGGACCGGGGCATGAACCCGTGTCCCCTGCATCAGCAGGCGGACTCTCAACCACTGCGCCACCAGGGAAGCCCTAAGACATAGCTTTTTAAGTGTTCCTATCCATCTTACTGGAACCCTAAGTATTGGCTCTTACTCCTTTTGGCTATTAAAGGCAAGACTCTTATTTACTGTGACTGGAAAATGTTATAGAACATCTGTAGCTTCAGCTTGAACTTGCTATCACAGATTCTATCCCATGATTTCAGGCTGCTTAGCCCTGTTTATTTCAGAATTCTTAGTATTTTTCTTAATTGTTCACTTTGTTTACTAGGCTACTGTATTTTTCCTACATGTTTAGACATGTTCTCTCATCAAAACACTTGCAGGAACATTCTGACATTATTTAGCACATCAATTTGTCAGATGTAAACCCATTGTTCTTTTTTTTTAAACATCTTTATTGGAGTATAATTGCTTTACAATGGTGTGTTAGTTTCTGCTTTATAACAAAGTGAATCAGTTATACATATACATATGTTCCCATATCTCTTCCCTCTTGCATCTCCCTCCCTCCCACCCTCCATATCCCACCCCTCTAGGTGGTCACAAACCACCTAGCTGATCTCCCTGTGCCATGTGGCTGCTTCCCACTAGCTATCCACCCTACGTTTGGTAGTGTATATATGTCCATGCCACTCTCTCACTTCGTCCCAGCTTACCCTTCCCCCTCCCCA
>NC_041221.1:91520481-91527804 GCF_002837175.3 Physeter macrocephalus | reverse complement strand
AAGATCCTTTTTGACCCACCTCCTAGAGAAATGGAAATAAAAACAAAAATAAACAACTGGGACCTAATGAAACTTAAAAGCTTTTGCACAGCAAAGGAAACCATAAACAAGACCAAAAGACAACCCTCAGAATGGGAGAAAATATTTGCAAATGAAACAACTGACAAAGGATTAATCTCCAAGATTTACAAGCAGTTCATGCAGCTCAATAACAAAAAAACAAACAACCCAATCCAAAAATGGGCAGAAGACCTAAATAGGCATTTCTCCAAAGAAGATATACAGATTGCCATTGTTCTTTTAAAAGTATATTGTATTTGATTTCCTCGCATCTATATTCCAAAAGTACATCAGGCTGTAATTTTCATTTATTATGCCAGGATTTATTGGGGTTGCAGTTTACTGCTATTGTTTACATAGCTATCTCAATGACTACACAGTATTAAAAGTGATTTATTTATTTATTTAACCCTAACTCACTGTGAGGTAAATATATTATCATTACAGAAATTTTAACTAATAGAAAACTGAAGTACAAATGTTAAAACAACTTTGGAGGATCATATACATTGGAAGTGGAGAGGTAAACGTAAGTATGCTAGCTTGAGAATCATTATTTCCAAATTTTACGTTATAATGCCTACCAGGTTTTCTACTCTGGTGATTAATATTTGTCAATTATATTTGTCTTAGAAAACTAGTCACCTAGAGTCTTAAACCTGTTACTAAAACATCTTTCATAGTATTCATTACTAATTTTTTTTTTAATCTCCCACACTTCTGTATTATATTCTCTCACCCAAAGCTTTGTATTCTTCTCTATCCTTTTGATTATTCTCTATTTTTCTGTTATAATTGCAAAAGATGTTTTGATAATATTATTTTTTTTAATGTTGGTTTTTACATTTTAACAATTATATTTTTCTGCTTTAAAACTTTATAATTTATGCTTGTACCGTTGCTATGTTTTTTATTATCTTTTTAAGCACACAAACGTAATTTTAATTTTTAAAATGATTGGAAAAATAGGTAAATAAAGCGTGCAACATCAATGATCCTTGTATATTAATTCTCCAGGATCAGAAATATGGGGTAGGTCAAAAGCAATCATAAGATTGACATGAGTAATTGAATAGGAGACTTCTCCGAGTTAGAGTTTAAAACCACTAGTAATTCTTGACTCTAACATACTGTCCTCTGTATCCACCTAAAAAATGAACATGGTAATAATACTGGTGTTTTATTAAAACTTCTTCTCAATTTTATTTTTATAAACTCCCAGTAGAAGGTCT
This sequence comes from Physeter macrocephalus, assembly GCF_002837175.3. Lineage (NCBI taxonomy): Eukaryota > Metazoa > Chordata > Mammalia > Artiodactyla > Physeteridae > Physeter > Physeter macrocephalus. Next base: position 91,526,512 of record NC_041221.1, on the reverse strand, counting down.
GCAATTTTGAGAAACAGTTTGAAAACAACTAGAAGATGGTAATTCAAAGCAAATTAATTTTATACAAACTTGAGCTTCAGTGCTGTACAGAGTTTTGTACAGAGCAGAGTTATTTAAAAATTATTTCTATTGAGAAAACTCATGGACTTTTCACAGGTGTGTGTGGGTGTCTCAAAATTTTGATTTTCCTTTTTTTTTTCTCATTGATTTCTGACTTAGAAATTTCCAACTTGGAAAGGAAAGTTGCAGAGATTATAAGTATACACAAATACAACTTGTATTTTCCCCAGTAGAATGCATATTTCTGTCTCACAATCAAAGAGTAGTCTAAATCTTTTTGGGGCATGGAAAGGAGGCCATCTTTCTAATGGGGACAAATAGATACATAAAACGTCTTCTGAGATGTATGAGCAGCAAGCTTAGAGATTATTGATAGAGACTTTCCTGTTCTTTGAGGCACTATATGGAAATAGCTTTTTCCTTAAATCAAAATAAGAAAAAAATAAGGCTGATAAACAGTGATAAAAATAACTGAAATTTAGGAAATTATTAATTTGCACTAGGTTATGTTTCTTTAAGAATTAGTTTAGATTATGTGAACATATATCTTACAAAAATACCTTCAAGGTTCATCCACATTGTCACATATTGTAGAATTTCCCTCCTTTTGAAGGAAAAATAGTATGCAGTCGGCCCTCCATATCTGCAGGTTCTGCATTCATGGATTCTACCATGGATCAAAAATGGCCTTAGCCTATTTTTTAATCAGGTTATTAGGTTTTTTTGCTATGTAAGTGTAGGCTTTCCTTATATATTTTGGAGATTAAACCCTTATTAGATATATAGCTCATAAATATTTTCCCCCATTCTGTAGGTTGCCTTTTACTTTATTGATTGTTTCATTTGCTGTGGAGCTTTTCAGTTTGGTATAGTGTGACTTGTTTACTTTTGTTTCTGTTGATTGTGTTTTTGGTGTCATAACCATGAAATCATTGCCAAGACTAATGTCATGAAGATTTTCCCCTATGCTTTCTTCTTGAAGTTTTACAGTTTGGGTTATTAACGTTTAAAACTTTAATCCATTTTGTGTTGATTTTTGTGTATGGCCTTCTACCAGGCCAAGCAATCATGTCTGTCCTCCTCTAGGTAGCCAGACTGTGCTGGTCCCATCAGAGCTCCAAGACTGGCAAGACAGAAGCTAGTCCTCTGGGGAGACCTGTCAAAAAACTTGTGGTGCTGGACATACAAACCAACTCTTTCCTTCCACCAGGTAGAGCTGGGAACTAGGGGGTTTCTTCCTGACATATGGCACTGCACAAAGGTAGGGTCTCTGGAGAGTGGGTGTCTGGAGTCTCCCTACAGGCTTCAGGGAGTCTGGTTTCACATTCCCCCCACATGCAGGAGCCTTTCAATTAGTTTCTGATTTCTCACAAAAGAAGTCTGTTCACGAATTGTTGCTGAATTGGAGAGTTTTAGGGAAAAAGATGCTCCTGGGCTTCCTACTCTTCCATCTTCCTGATGGCACTTTTATTCTGCTTTCTTCTTTTTTTATACTTCTTTAACTGGATCTTTGTTTAATTTCCATATTTCTGTTCTTTCTACATTTTAGTTATGAAAGAATGAATGACAAAGACTATGCCTCTCAAAATATATTTGTCTGTATCTAGTACAGTTTTAAAGTAATGGTAACTTTCTAAATAGTGTTCTGGTCTTCACAGTATACTCCTTTGGTTATGGTTGTCCCAGTGCCGGCTCATCCATGTAGGAAGGAATGATTATAAATTAAGAATTATTGACCTAATCTACAGTAACTTCAAAAATTCATTTTCTTCATAATTTTATAGAAAACTAAGCCTAGAAGTTTTAGAAAAATTCCTGTTTAAAGTATTCTGCCTTGCTACCTCACTATATATTATGCCTATGAAACTAGATTTTAATTTTAAAAATATATTCACCGGTTTTCAGAGTCAGTGAAACATGGGGCACAATTATGGCATTCAGTTCCTGTCTACAGAGTATTTCAAATCAATAAAAATATAAAATACTATTCAATTTTTCTGTCTTTCCTATATGTATGGAATTATTTGGTTCTAATTTCTTAATGGTTCCCATACTATAGAAAATTAGGTGACTTTTCTTTTCATGTCTTAAAAAAATAACTGAAACATCAATTCATATGAAAATGGAACAACTCACAGAAGTAAAAGTTTTTAGATAACAAATGAACATATTCCATTATAGGCTATTCTGCTACTACTACACACAGTTACTTAGATATTTTCTTTAGGCTGCAATCTAAGAGACATATTCAGGAGTTTTATAAATCTTGTGTGCTGATTTCTGCTATAGAATCAGACAAAGCTTAGCAGGGTTATCTATTTTAATTTCCAGTGGAGTTGACCCATTGGAAGTAATTTGGAAATGGTCTGGATGATATGATAAATTTCGAGACCAAACTGAATTATCTCTTGGCTCTTCCTGAATTTTAGAGATAACATTTTCCTTATTTGGGTGTGCTATTCTGGCCCATTTACCAAGTGACCTGAAAACCTGCTAATTTTGAGTAGGACCTAAAACAAGAGAAGGTTCTACAATAGGTCCAGGCTGCCATGCAACCTGCTCTGCCACTTGGACCTTATGATCCAGTAGATCCAATGGTGCTTGAAGTGTCAGTTTAAGTAGGGGTGCTGGTGGTGCCTTTGGCAGGACCCTTGCGTGAAGGCTGTAGGTTCTTGGTGTAAATCCTGGCCATCCTCTGAAAATTACTACTGTCCTTTTGAGGAAAAGCTTTTGGCCTATGACTGAACCTTAGTAGAGTAGAATGCTTAATGACAGACCACTAAGTACCATGTGATCTGAACTGCCCATAATGAATTGGGTGTTATTTAACCCACCAAGCCATAAAGTTGGGCATATACAGCAGAACCCCATTATTAAATGGAACTGGTATATCAAGATCAGGCACAAATAACCCCTGAAGGCACAAATAACTTACATAAAGAAGTGGCCCCAATCTCCTTGGTTCCCACTCCTGCTATACTAAGGTTTCATGGGGAATTCCCAATGATCAACTGATACAGGAAGAGAAAACCCAGGCCTGGTTTACTATGGCTCTCCATAATATCCAGTCACCACTCAAAAGTCGACATTTGTAGCACTACAGAGTCCTTTTCTGGGACATCCCTGAAGGACAATTGTGAAGGGGAATCCTCCCTGTGGACAAAATTTCAAGCAGTACAGCTGGTTGCTCACTTTGGAAAGAAAAATGGCCAGACATGCTATTATATACCAATTCACAGACTATGAGCAGCAGACTGCTTTTGGACTTGACCTGTAACTCTTCCTGGGGTATCCAGCCTACTAGCCTAACCTGCAGATTTTATATTTACCAGGTCTCCATAATCATGAGAGCTAATTTCTTAAACTCTCTCTCTTATATATATAAATATGTATATATTTATGTTTATATATTTATGTATTTATATAATTTCTTTAAAAGATAATTGGCTATTTAAAGCAAAATCACAAGCAAAATATTTTAAAAATTATAACGTAAGTAGAGGTAAAATGCATGACAATTAGTAAAATGATGAAAGGGGGAAACGGAAGTATACTTTTGAAAGGTTTCTACATTAAATAAATGTTAGATCAAACTATTTGAATGTAGACTACGAAAAGTTAAAGATGCATATTAAAACCTTATAACTACCACTGAATTATATCAAATAATACCTGTAATAAGCCACTACAGGATACAAAAAGAAAACATTTTAAAATCAATACAAAAAAAGAAATCAAAAAAGGAATAAAAAAGAATAAGGACACAGGATAAATAGAAAACAAATAGAAAAATGGTAGACTTAAACCTGAGAATATTAGTAACTATAATAAATGTAAATGATCTAATTAATCTAATTAAAAGGCAAAGATTTTCAAGTGGATGTAAGGCAAAACCCAACTACATCCTGTCTTTAAGAAATGCACTATAATTTTTAAATACACAGAAAAGTTAAAATAAAATTATGGGGAAAGATATAGCATGCAAAACACAAATTATGAGACAGATAGAGATACATACAAAGTTACCAACATACAAAGTTAGCTTCAGAATAAGTAATATTACAAGGTATATAGAAGGAAATAGCATAATGATAAGGGATCAATTAATTAAGAACACACAGCAAAACTAAATGTTTATGCAGGTATAATGATATATATATCTAGAGCTACAGGTATATAGATCCACACATATACCTATATATTCATATGCATAATATAGCAAATATAACAAATACACATATATAAAAATATATGTATATATATGCATATATAGCAAAAACAGCAAATACTACAGAACTAAAATAAGAAATAGATAATTTTGTAATTATACTGGAGATTAAGCTCTCCTCTCTCAGTAACTGATATTACAAGTAGCCAAAAAGAAAATTATTTAATAAGGATATAGAAGACTTGAATTTAAAGAATGTATAAAACAAATAATTTATAAAACACTACATTCAGTAACAGCAGAATATACATTATGTCTCACTGTACATAAGACATTCACCATTATAGAACATATGCTGAGGCACCAAAACACTCAGTAAATCTTAAAAGATTAGAATTATAGAGAGCATGTTCTCTGAACACAATGGAATTTTATGTAAAATAAACTATAGCAAGAACTCAAATTCCCCGTAAATTTTGAAATTAAGAACCTTATATCAAAATTCCTATAGCAAAAGGAGAAATCACAGTAAATTTAGAAAATATTTTTAAAAGAATGATTATGAGAGTACCACATATGGAAATTTGTAGGACAAAGCTAAAACAATGCTTTCAGGAGAATTTTTTAGCTTTAAATGATTATCTAAGAAAGTAATAAATGTCTCAAATCAATAATGTAAGTTTCTACCTTAAGAAATCATGATAGAAGAGAGAAAAGTCCTGAAGTAAGTAGAAGGACACAAATAATGAAGATAAGAGCAGAAAACAACAGCCTAGTCAGTGGAATAGACAAAAAAAAAAAAATTAAGGAAACCAAGTTAGTTCTTTAAAAGAGTAAGAAAATTGATAAATCTTTAACTAAACTGAGCAAGAAGAAAATAAAGACAAAAACTACCAATATCAAGAGAGAAAAAGTGTCATCCTACAGAATCCATGGATGTTACATGATATAGGAAGAATATTATAAATAATTGACACCAATAAATACAATAATTTAAATGGAATGCCTAGAAAGACACAAGTTACTAAAAATTGGCAAAAGAATAAAGAGAAAACATAAACACCCCATCACTACTAAAGAAATTGAATTTATAATTAATTTTCTGCAGTCACCTAAACCATGACAAAGGAGGCAAGAATATACAATGGAGAAAAGACAGCCTCTTCAATAAGTGGTGCTGGGAAAACTGGACAGCTACATGTAAAAGTATGAAATTAGAACACTCCCTAACACCATACACAAAAGTAAGCTCAAAATGGATTAAAGACCTAAATGTTAAGGCCAGACACTATCAAACTCTTAGAGGAAAACATAGGCAGAACACTCTATGACATAAATCACAGCAAGATCCTTTTTGACCCACCTCCTAGAGAAATGGAAATAAAAACAAAAATAAACAAATGGGACCTAATGAAACTTAAAAGCTTTTGAACAGCAAAGGAAACCATAAACAAAACAAAAAGACAACCCTCTGTATGGGAGAAAATATTTGCAAATGAAGCAACTGACAAAGGATTTATCTCCAAAATTTACAAGCAGCTCATGCAACTCAATATCAAAAAAACAAACAAACCAGTCCAAAAATAGACACAAGAGTTAAATAGACATTTCTCCAAAGAAGATATACAGATTGCCAACAAAGGCAAGAAAGGATGCTCAGCATCACTAATCATTAGAGAAATGCAAATCAAAACTACAATGAGGTATCACCTCACACCAGTCAGAATGTCCATCATCAAAAAATCTACAAACAATAAATGCTGGAGAGGGTATGGAGAAAAGGGAACCCTCTTGCACTGTTGG
>NC_041221.1:91506122-91520291 GCF_002837175.3 Physeter macrocephalus | reverse complement strand
AAGATGTGGCACATATATACAATGGAATATTACTCAGCCATAAAAAAACAAAATTGAGTTACTTGTAGTGAGGTGGATGGACCTAGATTCTGTCATACAGAGTGAAGTAAGTCAGAAGGAGAAAAACAAATACCATATGCTGACACATATGTATGGAATCTAAAAAAAAAAAAAAGGTTCTGAAGAACCCACACACATATGGTCACCTTATTTTTGATAAAGGAGGCAAGAATATACAATGGAGAAAAGACAGCCTCTTCAATAAGTGTTGCTGGGAAAACTGGACAGCTACACGTAAAAGAATGAAATAACTTACACAAAAATAAACTGAAAATGGATTAAAGACCTAAATGTAAGGCTGGATGCTATAAAACTCTTAGAGGAAAACATACGCAGAACACACTCTGACAGCAAGATCTTCTTTGATCCACCTACAAGAGTAATGAAAATAAAACCAAAAATAAACAAATGGGACCTAGTTAAACTTAAAAGCCTTTGTACACCAAAGGAAACCATAAACAAAATGAAAAAGCCCACAAAATGGGAGCAAATAGTTGTAAACAAAGCGACTGACAAGGGATTAATCTCCAAAATACACAAACAGCTTATACAACTCAACAACAAAATAACAAATAGCCCAATCGAAAAATGGGCAGAAGACAAATAGACACTTCTCCAAAGGAGATATACAGATGGCCAATAGGCACATGGAAAGATGCTCAGCATCACTAATTATTAGCAAAATGCAAACCAAAACTACAATGAGATAGCACCTCACACCAGTCAGAATGGCCATCATCAAAAAATCGACAAACAGTAAATGCTGGAGAGGGTGTGGAGAAAATGGAACCCTCCTACACAGTTGGTGGGAATGTAAATTGGTGCAGCCACTATGCAGAACAGTATGGAAGTTCCTTAAAAAACTAAAAATAGACCTATCATATGATCCTGCAATCCACGTCCTGGGCATATATCTGGAGAAAACCATAATTCGACAAGACACATGCATGCTAGTGTTCATTGCAGCATTATTTACAGTAGCCAGGACCTGGAAGCAACCTAAATGTCCATTGATGGAGGAATGGATAAAGAAGTTGTGGTATGTATATACAATGGACTATTACTCAGCCATAAAAAAGAACAAAAATGCCATTTGCAGCAACATGGATGGACCTAGAGATTGTCATATTGAGTGAAATAAGTCAGAGAAAGGCAAATATCATATGATATCACTTATATGTGGAATCTAAAAAAAGTAGTACAAATGAACTTATTTACAAAACAGAAGTAGAATCACAGATGTAGAAAACAAACTTATGGTTACCAGTGGAGGAAAGCGGGAGGAGGGATAAATTGGGAGACTGAGATTGACAAAAACACACTACTGTATATAACACAGATAACTAATAAGGACCTGCTGTATAGCACAGGGAACTCTTCTCAATACTCTGTAATGACCTATATGGGAAGAGAATCTAAAGAAGAGTGGATATATGTATATGTATAACCGATACACTTTGCTGTACACCTGAAACCAGTACAACACTGTAAATCAATTATACTCTAATAAAAATTTTAAGAAAATTTTTCTCAAATGAAACCCTGGGGCCACATGATTTCATTGGTGAATTCTATCAAATACTGAAAAGATTATTCTAATCTTAAGCAAGTGCTTTTAGAAAATAGAGGAGGAGAAAATACTTCTCAAGTCATTTTTGGAGACCAAAATTATTACCTTGATACATAAATCAGGAAAGGACATTCTTGATGCAAAGTATCAGACAAGGTCACTATTAAAAAAGGAAATTACAGACCAATACCTCTTATGAATATAAGTGCAGAAATCCACAGAAAACTATTGGCAAATTGAATCAAGAAAAAATACTTTAAATACACGTATCATTCCCAACTGAGATTTATCCCAGGATCTGCACACTGTTAATTACAAAACACTGCTGAGAGAAATTGAAAAGGACCAGTAATTCCACTCTTAGTCACCTACGGTAGTTATGCAAACAATTTACCTACATAAAGCATCATACATGAATGATCAAGTAACGTTATTCATAATCGCTGAAAAGTGAAAACAAACTAAATTTCTATCAACAGATGAATGGATAAATGTTGGTATATATCAATAGTATTACAGTACTCAGAAATGAAAGAAAAACTATTGATACATGGAACAATTTGGATATGTCCCCAAAACACCATTAAGAGCAAATAAGGCCAGATCAGCATTAGAGAAATGCAAATCAAAACTACCATGAGGTATCACCTCACACCGGTCAGAATGTCCATCATCAAAAAATCTACAAACAATAAATGCTGGAGAGGGTGTGGAGAAAAGGGAACCCTCTTGCACTGTTGGTGGCAATGTAAATTGATACAGCCACTCTGGAGCAAAACGCCATTATGAGCAAATAAGGCCAGATCAGCAACAAATTATATGATTTAAATTATATGAAATTATTGAACAAGCATAACTACTGTAAAATAATTTATCTTAGTTTAGAGTAGTTATGCTTATTCTGTGATAGAAATTAGACCAGTGGTTGCCTGAATTGGGGGTTGGGAGACTGACTGCAAATAATAACAAGTGTACTCTCTGGGGTGAGAGAATTGTTCAATATCTTGATTGTGATAGTGTTTATACCAATGTATACATTTGTCAAAACTCAAACTCTACACATAAGATATGTGCATTTTTATTTTATGTTAACTATACATCAATAAAGTTCATGTTAAAAGAAGAAAAACCATAATGAGATTAGTTCATTTTTTAAATTTTGGTAAATTATTAGAAAATATTTAAGGTAAAATTGTTGAGTAGAGAACTCGCCCATAAAAAGACTCTCCCTTTAAAAAAATCATACATGCAAAACTGTTTACTATGATTTTATGTAAATAAAATCCTTCAAGACATCATGACTACAATTAATGAAAAACTGGCTAACTGAATATGATGCAGATTTATGTTCCCAACTCCTTAATACATCGTTTCTCCACATGTTGTAAACATTTTCTTTAACGTCTGAAACTCTGGGACTAGATGAATTAGTTTTTCAAAGGGGATCATCATGAATCCTAATGTTTATATAGCCTTTATTAGCTCTGATTGGATACTTAGAAGTGAAATGATCATAAAATCTCACTTACAAGGTAATATTTAGTAAAAATCAGCAAACATTTAAAGATATCCAGGTCCTTAATGACTTTAAGGAAAACTAGCTTAGGTTACAGACTGCTGATTTAAAAATCAAATATTTAGATATTTTATTCAGACATGATACATTCTAGAAAAGAATGTTGATTTTTTTCTTTTGAGGTCTGTTTAAGCCCTCTCAAAACCTAAATGAGGTTTGTAATATTAATGTCTAATTGAAATGTATTTTTAGGCACTTACCTATGTTAAACACATATTTACATATAAAATGCTATATGTTTACACACACATAAATAACTTTTCAATACATGAGCAGCATTAAAACATTTAATACAGTCATTCTGAGGAACAGAACCATAACTTTGATCTTGTTATCTTAAGAGAAAAATATACGGCAATGAATTTTAAATGAACCTAAGAGGTCTCAAATGTAAAAAACTTAATGAAAATTAACACAATGTGAAACAGCAAAAATGGAATCTGACCAGCATAAACAATGTTAAATCTAGAAGTTCTAAAAAGATCATATTATAATTTGGAAAACAATTATCTTAAGAGGTCTTAATAACAAAAAGGCCTAAATCTATTATGGTCATTCTCAGGAGTATTCCTCTTCACCTTATTATTGAACAGTTAAAATAAAACACCAAGACTGTGCTGTAAGCCCAGTGACCTCTCCATCAGTTAACAAGAATGCTTTGTGTTCTGGGGCAAGGTTAAAACTCCAAGTCAACCCAAGATCAAGAAGGTCTTGTGGCGTAAGTAACATGTATCATGTAATGTTCAAAGAGGTTGTGACCTGACTCAATTATAAACAAGAAACAAAAATGGATTTTTTAACTTGCTTTCAAAATATTGTGGATTAATTATAGTGATTGCAATCTCTTTTCCCATATGTAGTTCCAGCCCATCCTAATTTTCAAAAATTTTATCAGAAAACACTGGCTTCACATAAACAAAATAGTACCTCCATTCTAGTGTGCATGTGTTTAGTAAAAGCCTTGCAATTGCATTATTTAACTTTGGATGACTGCTATTCATGGCTCGTATTTCTACAGGTGTCACATCACTAACTTCAAAAGTATCACACATTTGCTGAGAAAAAAAAGGCCTTAACTTTTCAGGGTTCATGTATTTACTTACTCTGAGTGGCTTATAAATAAAAACTTCTTTTAAAAAGATACACTTTCTCTTTTTCTCAGCATGAGATGTGTAGAGATGTGTATTTTAGGAAGTTTATGCAAAGTTGATTACCCTTCCTATTCAATTCAATAAGAAATCTCCACAATATTTGTTTTTGGGCAATCTGACAATGGTACAATTTCTTTTCAACAGCAAATATTCAGTTCCATGTTTACGCTTAAGTGAGAAACTACTCATGAAAATGCACAGCCTCATCTGTAAAGTGATGCTTAAGATGTTATACGAGTGAGCAAAAATGGACAAATTTTGCCTAAGGGGAGCTCTTTCATCCTCTGAAGCAAAATTATCTGAAACTGAGATTTCATAAAACTTACCTTTATAAATATTAATATTGTATTTTTCCAGACTACTATTTTGCTTCCCTTTCTCAGATGTATCACACGTATTATCATGATACTAATCTAAATATAGAGCAAAAAATTGGCTGGTAAAATTGCCTGTAGGCTGACATTATTGTGAAACTATAAAGAATGAAATGCTGAATCAGGGGATATGGGATAGTGTCTTCTAGAAATTAATTCCAGTTGAGACTTGGTGAAACCTTAATCACATAATCCTGACTTGCCAAAAATAATTCTTAAGAAAATGTAGTGCTCAGGATAACTTCTGGGAATAAAATTTTAAGATAATCTGCAAGAAAGGCAAAGGCAACGTAAGATGCACAAGCTCTTTCTTTCTGTGAGCCTCAAAAACTTTAATAATGGCTCCAAGGACTGAGAAAGTAATTTCATTTCCTTATCCACTCAGTTTGTGGCCTCTGTTAAAACTGCTGGTTAATACCAACTGATGTTCTTTTAATATTACCCATTTTGTTCACTGAGAAGTGCACTGGCAGGAGCAACTTATTTCATATTGTTAATGGAAAAAGCCTAGTTTCCATTTAGTTGGAAGATCAGGTATAAAAGGACCACAGACCATGAGAATATACTCTACTTATGGTGTTTTGCTTTTTCCCCAATTTTTTATTAGGGAAAAATAAATCACATAAGTGATTAATTTTCTATGTACAAACAAATGATAAACAAAAAATGCAAATAACAGTAAACTTGTCTAATATTTCTATGAGACTGAAAGTGTTTTTCAATCTAGTATATTGGTTTCAACTCTAGTGTTAAATATCAATTTTTCAATTTGACAATTTTACTCACATTATTTGACTTAACAATTATGATTCAGTGGTTTGATTGACTTTAAGAGTTGTTTGGGTGTTTTCAAAATGTCTGGCACTTTGGAAGATTTAATAAATTTGCCTTCTCTCAGAGTAGTTTATGTATATAAAGAAGGAATAAAAGTTCTTTATTGAGATTAGGATCTCTTTAAGTTCAGCAGGAATGATTATAAGCTTCTGGAGGGTGAGAACTTCTCAAAGATTTGAATCTTCCAGAATGCCTAGCACAGTATCTGGCATATATGAAGTACCAACACACTCTGATTTAATTTTATTAGCTCTAGGGAGAATACTTTCTCTGAAATACAATGCAGTGAAATTTAGCTACAGCTTTTGTTGAAGAGCATGATAGGAAGCACTTTGTAAGCAAGCTACTTTGGAGAGTTTTTTTCTGGTTAGACTTGCAATGTTGCTGAGGTATGGTGATGCCTACTTTATACTGCTTCATTCAATAATTGTATTTACTCATATATTTTCACTTCAATTTTTTTAAAATTTCAATTTTTTCTTATATCATAGAAGTTTCTTGTTTCCTCTACATAAATCTTGGAAATTTTCAGAGCATATGTATCTCATTTGACTGAGCATATGTATCTCATTTGACTGAGAAGAAAACTATGAAAAAATAATTCATATCTATAAGCATGTGCATATACTATACATAAAACCAAGCATGACTTTAAATATGCAGTTAGAAATATTTGAAAAATATATAGAATGCATGAAATATATGCATAATTACTTTTAAAACCCCATCCAACTTTTGCTTATAATGTCTAAACATCATTAGTTTTGGTAACTTTTGTGTATTATTCATGTAATGAATTGTAAAAGAACGTATAACATGCATATACCTCATTTGAACTCTTATTCATTCAATTTTGATTGAGAGAACACTTCAAAAGCAAAGAACATTTTCAGCTAGGAAAACAGGAGATAAAGAGAACATTTATATGTTTTTAGTTACAACGAATGGAAACATTTTTAAAGTCTAACGTCTTTCCAAATATCTTTTAAAGACTGAATTGTAATTTGGCCAGTCTATACAGTTCAGTAAGTACAGTTCTGGTACTATTTTAAGTACCAGATTTTAACTTTAATTATATCTGACTAGAAAAAAATGTGTGTATGCACATTCATATAAATAATAATATGTGTATATTTGTACATTCACAGGAATATTAATATTGTTACAACTAAAAATTTTTCATAAACTTCTACAAGTGTGTTTAATATAGTTTTTAAATCAGGCAAAACATAGTATTTTACTGGCTATGATTTGCCTCTTTGGATAAATTTAACATCTATATGTTCACAAGGATGGGTTAGTCAGGAACAATTTGCCTTAAGCAGTTAGATACTATTGGAAATGGCCATTTTATGGAGTTGCATTTTTAATTCTTCCTACCATCCTATGTCTAAGTGTCAAAAAATTGCTAGAAATCTAGCACCTAATTACAGTTTCCTCTCAGTTAAAAATACAAGCATTTCACAAAAATTTTAAATCTTTTGGGGGCAGTTTTATTTAAGGAAATATAATAATATAAAGGGCCTCATTCTTTAGTATTGTCAATCCAACACTTTTCACAAACTGACAACTCTTCTAAAACCTAGAAATGACAATTCCTATGATTCTCATTAAATTGGAAAAGGGAAGAAAAAGATAAAGGAAGTGAAATATTTTATGTTTAACAATCTTCTATATATTCTATTATATAATTCTCAGGGATTTTCATAATTTTAATAATAAAATATATTAGAGTCCTTAGTGACAACAGAACAAAATGGCCTACTCTTCATCAATTTCTTTGATTATTATATGTAATTTGAGGGAATAATCAAATAACTGATTCATTCTGAAAACTATAAAACACTGATGAAGGAAATTGAAGATGATACAAAGAAATGGAAAGATATCCTGTGTTCATGGATTGGAAGAATTAATATAATTAAAATGTCTATACTACTCAAAGCAATCTATAGATTTAATGCAATCCTTATCAAAATACCCATGATAATTTTCACAGAATAAGAACAAATAATCCTACAATTTATGTGGAACAACAAAAGACCCTGAATAGCTAAAGAAATCTTGAGAAAAAAAGAACAAAGCTGGAGGTATCACACTTCCTGACTTCAGACAATACTACAAAGCTACAGTAATCAAAACAGTGTGGTACTGCCACAAAAACAGACACATAGATCAATGGAACAGAATAGAACAGCGGTACCCAACCCTTTTGGCACCAGGAACCAGTTTCATGGAAGACAATTTTTCCATGGACAGGGGTGGGAGGATGGTTCAGGCAGTAATGCGATCAATGGGGGCAATGCTTGAGGCAGTAATGTGAGCAGTGGTTCAGACAGTAGTGCAAGCGACGGTTCAGGTGGTAATGCGAGCAATGGGGAGCAGCAGGTGAAGCTTCCTTGCTCGCCCACTGCTCACCTCCTGCTGTGTGGCCCAGTTCCTAACAGGCCACAGACCGGTACCAGTCTGCTGTACTGGTCTTTGGCCCGGGGGTCGGGGACCCCTGGAATAGAGAGTCCAGAAATGAACCCACACTTATATGAAGTGTGGGTTAGCCTATGACAAAAAAGGCAAGAATATAAAATGGGGAAAGGAAAGCCTCTTCAATAAATGGTGTTGGGAAAACTGCACAGCTACACGCGCAAGAATCACACTGGACTACTTTCTCACACCAGGCACAAAAATAAATTCAAAGTGGACTAAAGTCTTAAATGCAAGGCCTGAAACCATAAAACTTCTAGAAGAAAACATAGGCAGTACACATTTTGACATTGGTCTTAGTAACATTTTTCTTGGATATGTCACCTCAGGCAAGGGAAAAAAAAGCAATAATAAACAATTGGAGCAACTGACAAAGGATTAATCTCCAAATATACAAACAACTCAAGCTGCTCAATATCAAAAAAAGAAACAACCCAATCGAAAAATGGGCAGAAGACAAATAGACACTTCTCCAAAGGAGATATACAGATGGCCAATAGGCACATGGAAAGATGCTCAGCATCACTAATTATTAGCAAAATGCAAACCAAAACTACAATGAGATAGCACCTCACACCAGTCAGAATGGCCATCATCAAAAAATCGACAAACAGTAAATGCTGGAGAGGGTGTGGAGAAAATGGAACCCTCCTACACAGTTGGTGGGAATGTAAATTGGTGCAGCCACTATGCAGAACAGTATGGAAGTTCCTTAAAAAACTAAAAATAGACCTATCATATGATCCTGCAATCCACGTCCTGGGCATATATCTGGAGAAAACCATAATTCGACAAGACACATGCATGCTAGTGTTCATTGCAGCATTATTTACAGTAGCCAGGACCTGGAAGCAACCTAAATGTCCATTGATGGAGGAATGGATAAAGAAGTTGTGGTATGTATATACAATGGACTATTACTCAGCCATAAAAAAGAACAAAAATGCCATTTGCAGCAACATGGATGGACCTAGAGATTGTCATATTGAGTGAAATAAGTCAGAGAAAGGCAAATATCATATGATATCACTTATATGTGGAATCTAAAAAAAGTAGTACAAATGAACTTATTTACAAAACAGAAGTAGAATCACAGATGTAGAAAACAAACTTATGGTTACCAGTGGAGGAAAGCGGGAGGAGGGATAAATTGGGAGACTGAGATTGACAAAAACACACTACTGTATATAACACAGATAACTAATAAGGACCTGCTGTATAGCACAGGGAACTCTTCTCAATACTCTGTAATGACCTATATGGGAAGAGAATCTAAAGAAGAGTGGATATATGTATATGTATAACCGATACACTTTGCTGTACACCTGAAACCAGTACAACACTGTAAATCAATTATACTCTAATAAAAATTTTAAGAAAATTTTTCTCAAATGAAACCCTGGGGCCACATGATTTCATTGGTGAATTCTATCAAATACTGAAAAGATTATTCTAATCTTAAGCAAGTGCTTTTAGAAAATAGAGGAGGAGAAAATACTTCTCAAGTCATTTTTGGAGACCAAAATTATTACCTTGATACATAAATCAGGAAAGGACATTCTTGATGCAAAGTATCAGACAAGGTCACTATTAAAAAAGGAAATTACAGACCAATACCTCTTATGAATATAAGTGCAGAAATCCACAGAAAACTATTGGCAAATTGAATCAAGAAAAAATACTTTAAATACACGTATCATTCCCAACTGAGATTTATCCCAGGATCTGCACACTGTTAATTACAAAACACTGCTGAGAGAAATTGAAAAGGACCAGTAATTCCACTCTTAGTCACCTACGGTAGTTATGCAAACAATTTACCTACATAAAGCATCATACATGAATGATCAAGTAACGTTATTCATAATCGCTGAAAAGTGAAAACAAACTAAATTTCTATCAACAGATGAATGGATAAATGTTGGTATATATCAATAGTATTACAGTACTCAGAAATGAAAGAAAAACTATTGATACATGGAACAATTTGGATATGTCCCCAAAACACCATTAAGAGCAAATAAGGCCAGATCAGCATTAGAGAAATGCAAATCAAAACTACCATGAGGTATCACCTCACACCGGTCAGAATGTCCATCATCAAAAAATCTACAAACAATAAATGCTGGAGAGGGTGTGGAGAAAAGGGAACCCTCTTGCACTGTTGGTGGCAATGTAAATTGATACAGCCACTCTGGAGCAAAACGCCATTATGAGCAAATAAGGCCAGATCAGCAACAAATTATATGATTTAAATTATATGAAATTATTGAACAAGCATAACTACTGTAAAATAATTTATCTTAGTTTAGAGTAGTTATGCTTATTCTGTGATAGAAATTAGACCAGTGGTTGCCTGAATTGGGGGTTGGGAGACTGACTGCAAATAATAACAAGTGTACTCTCTGGGGTGAGAGAATTGTTCAATATCTTGATTGTGATAGTGTTTATACCAATGTATACATTTGTCAAAACTCAAACTATACACATAAGATATGTGCATTTTTATTTTATGTTAACTATACATCAATAAAGTTCATGTTAAAAGAAGAAAAACCATAATGAGATTAGTTCATTTTTTAAATTTTGGTAAATTATTAGAAAATATTTAAGGTAAAATTGTTGAGTAGAGAACTCGCCCATAAAAAGACTCTCCCTTTAAAAAAATCATACATGCAAAACTGTTTACTATGATTTTATGTAAATAAAATCCTTCAAGACATCATGACTACAATTAATGAAAAACTGGCTAACTGAATATGATGCAGATTTATGTTCCCAACTCCTTAATACATCGTTTCTCCACATGTTGTAAACATTTTCTTTAACGTCTGAAACTCTGGGACTAGATGAATTAGTTTTTCAAAGGGGATCATCATGAATCCTAATGTTTATATAGCCTTTATTAGCTCTGATTGGATACTTAGAAGTGAAATGATCATAAAATCTCACTTACAAGGTAATATTTAGTAAAAATCAGCAAACATTTAAAGATATCCAGGTCCTTAATGACTTTAAGGAAAACTAGCTTAGGTTACAGACTGCTGATTTAAAAATCAAATATTTAGATATTTTATTCAGACATGATACATTCTAGAAAAGAATGTTGATTTTTTTCTTTTGAGGTCTGTTTAAGCCCTCTCAAAACCTAAATGAGGTTTGTAATATTAATGTCTAATTGAAATGTATTTTTAGGCACTTACCTATGTTAAACACATATTTACATATAAAATGCTATATGTTTACACACACATAAATAACTTTTCAATACATGAGCAGCATTAAAACATTTAATACAGTCATTCTGAGGAACAGAACCATAACTTTGATCTTGTTATCTTAAGAGAAAAATATACGGCAATGAATTTTAAATGAACCTAAGAGGTCTCAAATGTAAAAAACTTAATGAAAATTAACACAATGTGAAACAGCAAAAATGGAATCTGACCAGCATAAACAATGTTAAATCTAGAAGTTCTAAAAAGATCATATTATAATTTGGAAAACAATTATCTTAAGAGGTCTTAATAACAAAAAGGCCTAAATCTATTATGGTCATTCTCAGGAGTATTCCTCTTCACCTTATTATTGAACAGTTAAAATAAAACACCAAGACTGTGCTGTAAGCCCAGTGACCTCTCCATCAGTTAACAAGAATGCTTTGTGTTCTGGGGCAAGGTTAAAACTCCAAGTCAACCCAAGATCAAGAAGGTCTTGTGGCGTAAGTAACATGTATCATGTAATGTTCAAAGAGGTTGTGACCTGACTCAATTATAAACAAGAAACAAAAATGGATTTTTTAACTTGCTTTCAAAATATTGTGGATTAATTATAGTGATTGCAATCTCTTTTCCCATATGTAGTTCCAGCCCATCCTAATTTTCAAAAATTTTATCAGAAAACACTGGCTTCACATAAACAAAATAGTACCTCCATTCTAGTGTGCATGTGTTTAGTAAAAGCCTTGCAATTGCATTATTTAACTTTGGATGACTGCTATTCATGGCTCGTATTTCTACAGGTGTCACATCACTAACTTCAAAAGTATCACACATTTGCTGAGAAAAAAAAGGCCTTAACTTTTCAGGGTTCATGTATTTACTTACTCTGAGTGGCTTATAAATAAAAACTTCTTTTAAAAAGATACACTTTCTCTTTTTCTCAGCATGAGATGTGTAGAGATGTGTATTTTAGGAAGTTTATGCAAAGTTGATTACCCTTCCTATTCAATTCAATAAGAAATCTCCACAATATTTGTTTTTGGGCAATCTGACAATGGTACAATTTCTTTTCAACAGCAAATATTCAGTTCCATGTTTACGCTTAAGTGAGAAACTACTCATGAAAATGCACAGCCTCATCTGTAAAGTGATGCTTAAGATGTTATACGAGTGAGCAAAAATGGACAAATTTTGCCTAAGGGGAGCTCTTTCATCCTCTGAAGCAAAATTATCTGAAACTGAGATTTCATAAAACTTACCTTTATAAATATTAATATTGTATTTTTCCAGACTACTATTTTGCTTCCCTTTCTCAGATGTATCACACGTATTATCATGATACTAATCTAAATATAGAGCAAAAAATTGGCTGGTAAAATTGCCTGTAGGCTGACATTATTGTGAAACTATAAAGAATGAAATGCTGAATCAGGGGATATGGGATAGTGTCTTCTAGAAATTAATTCCAGTTGAGACTTGGTGAAACCTTAATCACATAATCCTGACTTGCCAAAAATAATTCTTAAGAAAATGTAGTGCTCAGGATAACTTCTGGGAATAAAATTTTAAGATAATCTGCAAGAAAGGCAAAGGCAACGTAAGATGCACAAGCTCTTTCTTTCTGTGAGCCTCAAAAACTTTAATAATGGCTCCAAGGACTGAGAAAGTAATTTCATTTCCTTATCCACTCAGTTTGTGGCCTCTGTTAAAACTGCTGGTTAATACCAACTGATGTTCTTTTAATATTACCCATTTTGTTCACTGAGAAGTGCACTGGCAGGAGCAACTTATTTCATATTGTTAATGGAAAAAGCCTAGTTTCCATTTAGTTGGAAGATCAGGTATAAAAGGACCACAGACCATGAGAATATACTCTACTTATGGTGTTTTGCTTTTTCCCCAATTTTTTATTAGGGAAAAATAAATCACATAAGTGATTAATTTTCTATGTACAAACAAATGATAAACAAAAAATGCAAATAACAGTAAACTTGTCTAATATTTCTATGAGACTGAAAGTGTTTTTCAATCTAGTATATTGGTTTCAACTCTAGTGTTAAATATCAATTTTTCAATTTGACAATTTTACTCACATTATTTGACTTAACAATTATGATTCAGTGGTTTGATTGACTTTAAGAGTTGTTTGGGTGTTTTCAAAATGTCTGGCACTTTGGAAGATTTAATAAATTTGCCTTCTCTCAGAGTAGTTTATGTATATAAAGAAGGAATAAAAGTTCTTTATTGAGATTAGGATCTCTTTAAGTTCAGCAGGAATGATTATAAGCTTCTGGAGGGTGAGAACTTCTCAAAGATTTGAATCTTCCAGAATGCCTAGCACAGTATCTGGCATATATGAAGTACCAACACACTCTGATTTAATTTTATTAGCTCTAGGGAGAATACTTTCTCTGAAATACAATGCAGTGAAATTTAGCTACAGCTTTTGTTGAAGAGCATGATAGGAAGCACTTTGTAAGCAAGCTACTTTGGAGAGTTTTTTTCTGGTTAGACTTGCAATGTTGCTGAGGTATGGTGATGCCTACTTTATACTGCTTCATTCAATAATTGTATTTACTCATATATTTTCACTTCAATTTTTTTAAAATTTCAATTTTTTCTTATATCATAGAAGTTTCTTGTTTCCTCTACATAAATCTTGGAAATTTTCAGAGCATATGTATCTCATTTGACTGAGCATATGTATCTCATTTGACTGAGAAGAAAACTATGAAAAAATAATTCATATCTATAAGCATGTGCATATACTATACATAAAACCAAGCATGACTTTAAATATGCAGTTAGAAATATTTGAAAAATATATAGAATGCATGAAATATATGCATAATTACTTTTAAAACCCCATCCAACTTTTGCTTATAATGTCTAAACATCATTA
>NC_041221.1:91486122-91501122 GCF_002837175.3 Physeter macrocephalus | reverse complement strand
AAACCAAAATCACTTTCTTGGTACTGTGTTTAGTTTGTTTTCTATATTTAGAAAATTGGTGTGTATTTACTCTCTGACTTCTCAATGTTCACACTGCACTTTGAATGTGGATTTGTGTATTTTTTGGTCTCTCATGTGGGTATAAAAATTTTGGAGACTAGTGGCCAATGAACGTCAGTCTAGAAAGTAATTTTCTTTAGCACAGGGTGAGGTCCCTGCTTTCTTAACAGGACCACCGTTTACAAATAGGGCATCCTTCAGTCTTACAGGCCTGCTCATATATACCCTGCAAATCATGAATGGCTTCAGGAACTACAAAAAGCATATTCTTTTGGTGCAAGTTGATTGAAGTAATCTACTCCTGTGGACTTTGAAGGGGCTTGATTTCTCCAGTGAGAAATAAGAGCTTGCGGTGACACAAGAGCCCACAAAGTTACCAATACTGCCTAGGGTTTGGCCAAATGCATCAGCTTTGTTCAGGTATACCTACTACCTGCTTTGCCACAAATGAAAATTCCTTAGATCAGTTCAGTTATCTGTACAACTTGGACAGTCTCCTACTCAGGGCAACCTCCCTACCTCTTACTTTTCTGAGAAAAGTAAAGTCAACAGATACTCTTCAACTGACTGTTTTTTGATTTCTGTTTGCATTAGTCCACTGAAACAACTCTTACTGAAGTCCCTAATGACTTCCTTGATGCTATATCAAGCAGATCATTTGCACAGTGATAGCAAAAACATAGAGGCTACCCAAATTCAAATCCTTGATGCTTCACTTACTAGCTGTGTAACATTGGCAGTTTACTTCATCTCTCTGTTCAAGGTCCTCATATGCAAAATTATGACAATCTTCTTAGGGTTTCCGTAAATATCAAATAATTTAATCCATACCAAGTGCTAAGGATAGTGCTTGGCAACTTGTAAGCATTAAACAGAGGTTAGTTTTCAATTATGGATGCACTGATTCCATCAGCATTCTACAGTGATTACCATGCTTCCTAAAACATTCTCTTCCCTGATTTCACATCAAGTTAAATGATAATCACAAGTGGTTCCTGAATTCTATCCACATCCAATCTACTTACCCTGCTTTAGACTACTCTGATGGGGTTACAGCAGACCTCTGTGTGTGTGTGTGTGTGTGTGTGTGTGTGTGTGTGTGTGTGTGTATCTTCTATCCATCCATCCATTTATCTATCCATCTATCTATCTATAGATAAATAGATACCTGTATCTCCACACAGCTCTATCATATACACAGGGTGATCTTGTTCCTATGCAAATCTGTCTATTCACCCCTTTATTCAAAACTATTCAATATTTTTTAAACTAGTCTTAAAATAATGCAAAATCTCTTAAAGTGGTCTTGAATGGTCTGACCCAAATCTATATGTATTCAGCCTCTTCTCATAGCCAGCTATCCCCTTCTCTCTTGTCTCTATTCTTGAGATCTTATTTTTGTCTTTTTTATTTACCATCTTCTTCCTGCCACAAGGATTATGCCTGAAAAGACTTTCTCTCCCTTCTTTGACTAAATAGCCCTCACTCATTCTTCAGATCTCAGGTCAATTACCATATTTTTAGAGAGGTCTTCTGGGACTTTCCTGCCTATTTCAAACACTACTATTATATGCTCTTGGAGAAATATTTATTTGAAGGAAAAGTAAGTTATCTCATTTTCAAGTTTATATTTTATTGGTGTGACCTAATATTTGTTCATCTACATGAGACTGTAAATCCCATGAGGGCAGAGTTGTGTTGGGTTGTGATCATTACTGTCTGCTAGAACCTAACACCATGCTGAATGAATGCATTTACAGTGTCCCTTGTCTTTGAATTTAGTAGATGGTGGGATGAGTTCAGATGTTAGTTCATTTCCTTGTATATATTTGTCATATTTTACCTGTATAAATTCCATTTACACTCTGCTTATTTCCTATGCCAAAATAAAAGCTCTCTGAAGGCAGCTATTTTGTGTTCTTCACATTTGCACCATGTATTGATTTCCTACTGCTGCTGTAACAAGTTGCCATAATCTTGGTGGCTTCAAACAACACAAATGTATTCTCTTACATTTATGACGTCCAAAATAGCTCTCACTGGGTTGAAATCCACAAGTTGTCAGGATTATATTCCTTCCAGAGGCTTTGGGGGAGAATCCATTTCCTTGTCTTTTCTGACTTCTAGAGGCTTCCCGCATTTCTTGGCTTGTGGCCTTCTTCCATCTTCAAAGACAGCAATGGCCATTTGAGTCTCACATCTCATCACAGATTCTCACTCCTCCATCTGTTCTTTCACTTAACAGGACCCTTATGATTATTTTGAGCTCACCTGGATAATCCAGGATACTCTCTCTCAAAGTCAGCTAATTAGACACCTTAATTCCATCTGCAACGTAAATTCCTTTTGCATGTGAAAAAATATATTCACATGTTCTGAGAACTAGGGTGCAGGTCATTTGGGAGTTAATTATTCTGTCTACCATAGACCTCAACAGCACTTGACACAGTATTTTGCATATAGAAGGTGATCCAAAAACATGTGACATAAAATGAGCTATATGACAGAATTTAGAATCATATCATTATATCATGTAACACTCTAGTTTAGAATGGATCTTCAGGGGCCAAGCAGATCTTCAGTTTACAGGTAAGGAAAGAGAAGAGGTTTGAGAAAGTACTATACATCACGTATCTCACGCATGGCAAAATTCAGATGCTACCGAAACTTCTATTCCTAGTCTAGGGTTCTTTCTTTCATATTATTATTAACCAAAGTTGAAAAGAATATGTGATATCTCATTGTAGTTACAAAAGTTTGATTTCAAGCTTTCAGTTGTCTCTGAAATTTTCTGCAAAATAGAAAAATGTTTGTCTAATAGGCCATCATGCCTGGCAGGAAAAAAGCAAGAACAGTTTGAACTTGTAAATAGAGATATTCAAGTGACATAAAAACCATCCTCTTTAAGACCTTTTGATACTCTCACACAGTCTACAAGGGATCTATTACACAGGATTTGTTTTAGAAGAATTTCAAGGATTGATGAAATCTTAAGAATATTTTAAATTAGAATAATCTATGCAAACACAATATTCACAAGGATGTTAGGCAAATATTTACAACTATTATATTTGCCAGTAGACAGAGTAATTATTTAGAATTTATGTCAGATACCAAACAAAATTGAGTGGTTTTTAAGAGAAACACTAAAGTATCATGTAACTAAAAGAGAACTAGATGATGATGTGAATCATAACTCAGCCACTTATCCACCATTTCTTCAACTCTAAAATGAAATGAAATCACCTGCTTCAAAGGGGTGTTGAGTGTGAAGTGCTGTATGTGGAAACAGCAACAAGGTACTGAATTTATGGAAGGCACCAAATTTTTACTTCCCCCTCCTTCTCTTTCCACATCTAAAAATGAATAATAGGTCATTCAAATTAATGCAAGTTATAGAGGATTTTTTAGGTGTGATTACAAATTTGATATATAATACACATTTTGCACTCTCCTTTAACTGCCGAATGGTGATGTAATATAGGATAATGGAATCCGACAAATCTGGTTTTGTATCCTGGCTCTCTCATTGTGTCCTCAAGTAATTTAGTTTCTATGTTATCTACATCTTATTTGTAAAATTTCTTATAGAAGTTACTGTGAGAATTTAACAAAACAGTCCATGCATAGCTCTTAGTCTTCTCAACAAATGCCAGCTCATGTTTTTCTCTTATAGTAAGTGGCATCTTCCCACTCCTCTGCTTTTCTATTCTTGCCACCCAGTGTACCTATCTCCTTTGTCCTAAGTAATTCTGAGGGACTGCTCTGCTATTGAGAGTCACCCCCTCCAATCATTCTGAGATTGGAGGCATGTTCTCCAAGCATGGATCTGTTCATGTGACTGCTCTGTCCTCAAATATTCCACAGTCTCACTAGCAACCAAATAAGTTCATGGACTTTTTTTTTTTTTTTTTTTTTGGAGTATCAGCCCAACTCCAGCCATCATCTCATAGAATTTCCCCCTCAAGAATGAGCCCAGGGATAGAACACTCCCTCAAGCTGAAACTAAGATTTTCTCCTTGTGAAATCTGACAATGAGTTGAAGGGACATCATTAATTCTCTCAATGCTAAAGAGATCGAAGAGCTAAAATCCAGAACATTGAAGATCAGAGCCAGCTGGTTTGTGAGATACACCAGGATATTGATATTAAGTTCTCTTTCTTTGTTGATAATAATTGACTGTATTTTAGTTACATCAAAGAGAAAGTGACTTGACCAAGACAGTCACAAATCAAATGTCCAAGTCTTCTCAACCTTGTCCCTTTCATACCTTCTTTGAGCCAATTATTTGTTCCATTTATAGGCCTCTTGCTTGTTTCTGCACTGAGCAAAACTGTACTAGCTTTCAATCATAGCTCTCTGTCAGGAATATTCTGTTTTAGTTCTACATTTCTCTGAATATGGATGTTACCCCTTTTTAATCACCTCCAATGTGATTAAATGTTTTTCTAGTAATAGAACATACCTTCTAAACCTCATAACCTGTGTTCTTATGATTATTTATATTATTCTGACCTTTGTTTTTAGTTCTCCCCATTTTTTCCACATTTATCTTTATGAGACAAATTAAATAATTTTTGTTCTGAAAAGGAATATAAAAATCAAATATTCAATTACAGCTTTACATTACTGAAATTTTATCTCATGTCTATGACTAAGCTTCTTTAACATATATTATTTTATATTGTCTGATGGCCAGAATAGTGTTTTATACATCATAGACTTATATAAACTTTTTATATATTTACTAGTCTATTCACTTAAATGATATCTATAATAACCTTTATGTTTTTGAAATATAAATATAAATTATTTAATTGAATTCATGACTAGTATATATAACAGGTTGTTTTCACCTCTAAAAGTATTACATTCAGGCACCAAATCATTTTAAACCATTGGTATTTCTATATCTTGGAGCTCTAGCAAGTTGTCATGCTTGGTGTCTTAGAGACCAGTTACAAGTTCTTTAAGGTATATGGCAATGCAAGCTCAACTTCTCCCAAGCCTTTCTTTTCTTCTTTCTTATCTAGGGCCTCTATCTTAGGGAGAAATTATATGATTCTTATTAATATTTGTTAAAGGAAAAAAATAATAATGATCAAAAAGTAAATTTATGCTCTATGTTTATTTTTTTGATAACTTTTTATGTTTCTGCATCCAGAGCAGTTTTTGTCCAGATGTCCCTATATGATAAAATAATCATTTCTTGCCATATCTTCTTTTATTCCCATACCCCATCCTATGGGGTATTCTGACTTATTTGATCACCTTCTAATAAGAGTGCTGTATGGTAGCTAATTTTTATCCCTACAGAAAGAATATATTAAAATTGAAAAGGTTCTAAAAACAGAACCTAAAGATGTTAGTTGTGTCATTATGGCTGTATATAATTGGTATATTACTTTTTGTTTGAGTGCTATATAAGCACATTGAAACAGCTTGTAATAGGTTGTTCAAATTTTCTCTTTCTGTGTAACAAAGTATCCCAAACCTTAGTGGCTTAAACCAATGACCATTTTAGTATCTCTTGACAGGCCTGTACTCTGCTGAGTAATTCTTTTCTCTTCCTGGTGCCGACTGAGATCACTTGATCATATTCAGCTGGCAGATGGGCTGGTCTAGAGGGCCTGGTATCATGTGGGGGTTAATGAAAGGCTAGTCTCAGCACCAGCGGCCTGTCTGGTGGGACAGTGGCAAGAATTGAAGGGGTTGAGATTTTATGCAACTTGTAAGTGAACAAGTTAGACTGTCACAGTTTAATGAATGCCTGTAGAAGACATGAAACTCTTGGGTCACAGATAAATGACTCTATGACTCATAGCACAGGAAGCACCATCAACATCTGAATATTTGTATCCGTTCTCCATGTCTTCAGGTCTCACAGGCTAAGGCAAGTAGACCAACACACACAGTAAAAGTTGTGTTCTGTGAGAAAAATTCTAAACTTGGGTAACCTAAATTTTTCATAATGGTTGATAAGCATGCTTGCCTTCTGCTCTGATGGAGACACTATCCACATCTTTCAAGACTGTTCATTGCAAAAACATTACTGAAAAGATAGTCACCCCAAAATGAGGATCAGTGACTCTGCTCATGAGACATGCAGAAACACTAGAGACCCATGGCTAATTTCTTCTCAACAAATGGTCTCTGATTTCTTACATGGCTGCTCAGGGCTCACAGAGAGAGTGTTCAAGATGCCCTCCCTAGTAGAAGCTACAAGGCTTCTTTATATCCTAGCCTTAGAGATCCCATTGTATCACTTCTGTCATGTTCTATGTCAAATGAGTCATCAAATCCAGTCCAGACTTAAGGAGAGGGAAGTTGGACTCTACCTCTTAACCTGAGGAATAGCAGAGCATTTGCACCATCTTGAACTACCTCACACGTTTTATGTTTGGCTATATCAAATATTATAACACAATAGTGTAAGTAAACACTAGGCAGATATGTTTACAGTTATCCCCCTTGAAAGTCTATGTATGCATTGATTAAGAAACACTGATATAATGCATCATAAAAATTTTATAGATAAGATCACGGGGATTAGGAAGATGGAAAATCTCACTAAAATTCACATGTTGAAAGTAAGAGAGACAGAAATAGAACCAAGACTCCAATTTGTTGGACGCTTTTTCTATCATATTACAATGTGGTATAAACACTTTTTATTAGATTATAAATGATATATGCTGTGTTTTAAAATTGAGTCCCATGAGCTGACAAAATCTGTTGAAGTTTAGAAATAGATCACTAGAAATTTCCTGTTTTATTATACACTAGAAAGGCATTGTACTGTAACCAATAAATATTCTATAATTTAATATTAAACAGTAGTTTAAGAAGAGGTAAGAACAGCCAATGATTTGAATCAAAGTATATTTGTGAGTGTAAAGCAATGCCAAATTTTATGTATACAGACAATCTACAAACTAATGACAAAGTTCTAACAAGTAAAAATTAAAACAAGAACTGCTTTTTTGAACAATTTTGAACAATTTTTTGAACAATTCAACCAACTCAACAAATATCGTAATTAATTAACTCAAAACAACACAAAAAATAGGTTCCAAATATTCCATTTTTTTCTGTAAGTAAATGGTTGAATTGGCATAAATTCAGTGATATTACCTGAAAATTATTGGTTATGATAATTTTCAAATATTGATGGTTTACTGACAGAAAATTTGAGTTATCAATTACTCTTTTATCTGTGGTATTTAATGTAAAGTTTATCCAAACTTCTAAAAGTAGACCTTGAATAGAGAAAAAGAAGGTTTGAGAGTCAAGTGAAGATATCAAAAGCAGTAATAATGTAGGTTATATCAAAGTTGATTTAATTTGATTATCTAACATCATTAATTCTAGGCTGCATTCTAACAGCACAGTTGGACATTTTTTTCAGAATCCCAAATCATCATAATCAACTCTTTTACTAACCTACTATACCTCTCAGTACTATGAATTAATTCTTTCAACTATACCTGCACAAAAATGATAGTAGTCATAAGTAATATCGTATATAAGCACTGCAGACAATAAAAAGAGAAGACAGTTGATTTCTCCTTCAGCACAGGACTGAGTAACTGTTACTGGACTTAACTACCTACCATGAAAAATTATAAAACCAGACAAAATGTATAAGGCAGCTTTTTCCAGACACTAGAAAACAGCACAGTACTATTATCCTTGAGATAAAGGAAACAGGTAAAGCCCATGACAACATCAGAAATCAGCAATTTACTAAATGTGAAAAACACCAGACTGAAGACTGTAGTAGAAAGGGTCAATAAACTTGAAGATATACTAATAAATAGTATCTAATCTGGAGAGAGAGAGAAAGAAAAAGAGAGAGAAAGCCTTAGTAACATAAAAAACAGTATCAAGTGATGAAAATTACATGTATTGGAGTTCCGGGAAAGGAGAGAAATAATGGGGCAGACACACACACACACACACAGACAGACACAAAACAACAGTGAATGACAAGCCTAAAGCAATAATGGATAAAATTTCCCCAAAATTTGGTGTGAAGGACTTCCCTGGTGGTGCAGTGGTTAAGAATCCACCTGCCAATGCAGGGGACATGGGTTCAAGCCCTGGTCCGGGAAGATCCCACATACCGCAGAGCAACTAAGCCCATGTGCCACAACTACTGAGCCTGTGCTCTAGAGCCCATGCACCACGACTACTGAGCCCATGTGTGATAACTACTGAAGCCCGTGCACCTAGAGCCTGTTCTCTGCAACAAGAGAAGCCACCACAATGAGAAGCCCATGTACCGCAACAAAGAGTAACCCCCGCTCGCTGCAACTAGAGAAAACCCGCACAGCAATGAAGACCCAACACAGCCAAAAATAAACAATTAATCAATTTTTAAAAATTGTGTGGGAAAAAAAATCAATAGAATATAAAGAAAACCACAACTAGTCACATCACAGCAAACTCTTACAAATGAAAGACAAAAAAAGAATCTTAAAAACAAAGATAAAAAAATGCATTGCATTCAGAAAAACAGTATGATATGTAATATAAATGATGGCTGACTTCTTATAACAATGTTGGCTAGAAGAAAACGGAATGACATCCCAAAGTGTTGAATGAATGAAAATGTATCCTAAAATTTTGTAACCAGTGAAAAAGATAGTGAAATAAATTTATTTTAAGAAGAAAAAAGTTGAGAAAGTCTGTTGGAAATTCAGATTGATCAGAAAAATATTAAGAGCACTGGGACTCGTAAATATATAGGCAAATGCAAGAGACTATGTTTAGTACTATAGTAAACAGTGATACATCAAGGAAGCATATCTCAGCAACCACGAAAAAATAATGCAAATAGACACAGCTAAAAAGCAAATAGAGTAATTAAAATGAAATACTAAAACTTATCAGATTATCTAAATGAAAGCAAGAATGAGGGACAGAAGAGACAAAAGAAAAACAATTATATTTAAAAAACAGAAAAATGGCTGATGAATCCAAATATTTAAATAATTACAGTATATATTTACATGCAAAACACATTTAAAGCAGAGCTTCTTAGAATTAAAAATAAGACAATTAAAAGCAGTTTACAAGAGATTTAGCTTAAATAAGCAGATGAGAATCTGGTTGGAAGTAAAGGAAGGAAAAAATGTATCATGGAAAAGGTGAGCATAAGAAAGCTGAGGTGGCTTTATTGATATCAAACAAACTAAAGACAAGAAGTTCAGGTGATCTGATGTGTCAATGTAGGGTCATCAGTTGTAACAAATGCACCACCCTGATGAGTGAGGTTGGTAATAGAGGAGGCCATACATGTGTGGGGTCAGGGAGGATACAGGAACTCTCTGTTCCTTCCTCTCAATTTTGCTGTGAACCTAATTGCTCGGAAAAAAAAAAAAATTAAAGTGTAAAAAATTGGTAAAAATAATCTGTATAGCAACTTCACAAAGGAAGATATATGAATGGCAAATAGCATGTGAAAAACTACTCGATATCATTAGTAATCAGGAAAATTTAATTTAAAGCAAACTGAGATGCCATTACACACACACACATTAAAATGGCTAAAATTTTACAAACTGAGAATTCCAAAATTTAGCAAGGAGATAGAGCAAGCAGAATTGTTATACATTGCTAGTGGAATTTTAAAATAGTTTGAAAAACTATTTAGCAGTTTTTCATAAGGCTAAATCTACACCAATCCTATAACGCAACAATTATACTCCTAGGTTTTAATATAAGAGAAATAAAAATATATGTACATCAAAATATTTATATGCAAATTTTATAGTTTTATTAACAATAGCTAAAACTGGAAACTACCCAAATCTTTGTCAACATGAATGGATAAACAAATTGTAGTACATGTATGTGATGGAGTACTATTCAGCATTAAAAATAAATTAATTAAAAATGTACAAATTCATGCAATAACATGAATGATCTCATTCAGCAGGCAGCTAATGAGAAGTAGTCTATGCAGACAGGAGAAAAATGATTACTAACAATTTGGAAAACCTGGGTACTACTGCCAACTAGGTGTATTATAAGCTCTATGATCAAGATTTTGTAGAATGAAGAGTCAGTACATATGTTGTAAAATATCCTTACAAAACTGTCTATTTTAAACTTTACCTTTCAGCCTTAGTGTTGAGGTTTCAGGATCATTCTTCAAAGTATAAAACACTAACCATGTATGTGAAAAAAATTATTTTGAGTGAAATAAACCCGATGAAAGAGTACCCACTGAATGATTTCATTTATAGGACTTTCAAGAACAGGTGAAACTAACCTATAATAATAGAAATCAGAACAGTGGTTGCCAATAGAAGGGTAGGAATTCACTGGTGGGAAACACAATATTATATCTTGATTGAGGTGTTGGTTACAAGGGTGTATATGTTCATCAAAATTCATGAAATTGCCCACTTAAGAACTATGTATCTCAAAGCATTTAAATTTTACCTTAAAATATACAATTTAAAAGTGAATCCCTTCCTGACCACTGATTTGGATATTTAGCATAAATACCTTAGTTAAATATTAAGTCAATTGAACATATTTTTAACTGACTGTAGCTATCACATTGGAACAACTACTTATTGACACACACTTTATCCAAATCTTTGTGATGTAAAAGTTTGTTTTAACAGAAATAGTTTTAATATGTGTTGGCTAATAGGACAGCTGACCAGTAAAAGGATACTCCTTCCTTCATCCTTTCCTTTGCTACACATTTCAGAGAAAATGTCTCTAGAACTCTTTTTGCAACTCCCAACTGCTGGTTCTTGCTACTTAGCAGCAAAATATAAAAATATTCAACACAAATACATATCCATTTGAGACATGACTCTACACAAAAAGGTGCTTTGTAAAAATTATGATGATAAGAATTTATGTCATAGAGTGTTCTGCCTATGTTTTCCTCTAAGAGTTTGTTGGTGTCTGGCCTTACATTTACGTCTTTAATCCATTTTGAGTTTATTTTTGTGTATGGTGTTAGGGAGTGTTCTAATTTCATTCTTTTACATGTAGCTGTCCAGTTTTCCCAGCACCACTTATTGAAGAGGCTGTCTTTTCTCCATTGTATATTCTTGCCTCCTTTATCAAAAATAAGGTGACCGTATGTGTATGAGTTTATTTCTGGGCTTTCTCTCCTGTTCCGCTGATCTGTATTTCTGTTTTTGTGCCAGTACATTACTGTCTTGTACTGGAATAACAACTAACTGCTGAACAATCATCAACAGAGAGACACTGGAACTCACCAGAAAAGTTGCCTGACATCCAAAGACAAAGGAGAAGCCAAAATGAGATGACAGGAGGGACACAATCACAATAAAATCAAATCCCATAACCACTGCGTGGTTGACTCACAAAACTGGAGAACAATTATGCCACAGAAGTCCATCCATTGGAGTGAAGGTTCTGAGCCCCACATCAGGCTTTCCAACATGAGGGTCCAGCAATGGGAGGAGGAATTCCCAGCAATGGGAGGAGGAATCCCCAGAGAATCAGACTGTGAAGGCTAGTGGGAATTGACTGCAGGACTTTGACAGGACTGGGGGAAACAGAGACTGCACTCTTGGAGGGCACACACAAAGTACTGTGTGCATCAGGACCCAGGGGGTAGAAGCAGTGACCCCATAGGAGACTGAACAAGACCTACCTGCTAGCATTGGAGGGTTTCCTGCAGAGGCGGGGGGTGGCTGTGGCTCACCGTGGGGACAAGGACATTGGCAGCAGAAGTTTGGGGAAGTACTCCTTGGCGTGAGCCCTCCCAGAGTACACCATTAGCCCCACCAAAGAGCCTGTAAGCTCCAGTGCCGGGTCGCCTCAGGCTAAACAACCAGCAGAGAGGGAACTCAGCCTCAGCTATCAGCAGACAAGTGGATTAAAGTTTCACTGAGCTCTGCCCACCAGAGCAACACCTGGCTCTACCCACCACCAGTCCCTCCCATCAGGAAGCTTGCACAAGCTGCTTAGATAGCCTCAGCCGAAAAGAAATGAAGACCGCTTAAGAGATCTCTGGAACAACATTAAATGCACCAACATTCACATTATAGGGGTCCCAGAAGGAGAAGAGAGAGAGAAAGGACCCAAGAAAATATATGAGGAGAAAAACTTCCCTAACATGGGAATGACAGACAGCAGAAGCAAGAAGAACTACAATCTTGCAGCCTGTGGAACAAAACCACATTCATAGAAAGATAGACAAAACAAAAACGCAGAGGACTATGTACCAGATGAAGGAACAAGATTAAACCCCAGAAAAACAACTAAATGAAGTGGAGATAGGCAACCTTCCAGAAAAAGAATTCAGAATAATGATAGTGAAGATGATCCAGGACCCTGGAAAAAGAATGGAGGCAAAGATCTAGAAGATGCAAGAAATGTTTAACAAAGACCTAGAAGAATTAGAGAAAAACCACTTAGAAGAAATAAAGAACAAACAAACTGAGATGAACAATACAATAACTGAAATAAAAAATACACTAAAAGGAATCAATAGCAGAATAACTGAGGCAGAAGAACGGGTAAGTGACCTGGATGACAGAATGGCTGAATTCACTGACATGGAACAGAATAAAGAAAAAAGAATGAAAAGAAATGAAGACCGCTTAAGAGATCTCTGGAACAACATTAAATGCACCAACATTCACATTATAGGGGTCCCAGAAGGAGAAGAGAGAGAGAAAGGACCCAAGAAAATATATGAGGAGAAAAACTTCCCTAACATGGGAATGAAAATAGCCACCCAAGTCCAGGAAGTGCAGAGAGTCCCAGGCAGGATAAACCCAAGGAGAAACACGCTGAGACACATAGTATTCAAATTCACAAAAATTAAAGACAAAGAAAAATTATTAAAAGCAACAAAGGAAAAACAACAAATAATATTCAAGGGAACTCCCATAGGGTTAACAGCTGACTTCTCAGCAGAAATTCTACAAGCCAGAACGAGTGGTATGATATATTTAAAGTGATGAAAGGGAAGAACCTACAACCAAGATTACTCTACCCAATAGGGATCTCATTCAGATTTGATGAAGAAATCAAAAGTTTTACACACAAGCAAAAGCTAAAAGAATTCAGCACCAACAAACCAGCTCTGCAACAAATGCAAAAGGAATTTCTCTAAGTGGGAAACACAAGCGAAGAAAAGGACTTACAAAAACAAACCCAAAACAATTGAGAAAATGGTAATAGGAACATACATATCAATAATTAACTTAAATGTGAATGGATTAAATGCCCCAACCAAAAAACACAGGTTTGCTGAATGAATACAAAAACAAGACCCATATATATGCTATCTACAAGAGACCCACTTCAGACCTAGGGACACATACAGACTGCAAGTGAGGGGATGGAAAAAGGTATTCCATGCAAAAGGAAATCAAACGAATGCTGGAGTAGCAATACTCAGATAAAATAGACTTTAAAATAAAGAACGTTACAAGAGACAAAGAAGGACACTACATAATGATCAAGGGATCAATCCAAGAACATATAACAATTATAAATATATAGGCACCCAATGTAGGAGCACCTCAATAAATAAGGCAAATGCTAACAGCTATAAAAGAGGAAATCGACAGTAACAAAATAATAGTGGGGGATTTTAACACCTCACTTACACCAATGGACAGATCATCCAGACAGAAAATTAATGAGGAAACACAAGCTTTAAATGACGACAGTAACACAGTAATAGTGGGGGACTTTAACACCTCACTTACACCAATGGACAGATCATCCAAACAGAAAATTAATAAGGAAACACAAGCTTTAAATGACACAACAGACCAGATAGACTTAATTGATATTTATAGGATATTCCATCCAAAAACAGCAGATAACACTTTCTTCCCAAATGCACATGGAACATCCTCCAGGATAAATCACATCTTGGATCACAAATCAAGACTTGGTAAATTTAAGAAAACTGAAATCATGTCAAGCATCTTTTCCGACCACAAGGCTCTGAGATTAGAAATAAATTACAGGGAAAAAAACGAAAAAACACAAACACATGGAGGTTAAACAATACGTTATGAAATAACCAAGAGATCACCGAAGAAGTCAAAGAGGATAAAAAATACCTAGAGACATATGACAATGAAAACATGACGATCCAAAACCCATGGAATGCAGCAAGAGCAGTACAAAGAGGGAAGTTTATAGCAATACAATCCTACCTCAAGAAACACCTCAAATAAACAATTTTTTTTTT
This sequence comes from Physeter macrocephalus, assembly GCF_002837175.3. Lineage (NCBI taxonomy): Eukaryota > Metazoa > Chordata > Mammalia > Artiodactyla > Physeteridae > Physeter > Physeter macrocephalus. Next base: position 91,486,843 of record NC_041221.1, on the reverse strand, counting down.
TTTTTTTTTTTTTTTTTTTTGTGGTATGCGGGCCTCCCTCTGCTGTGGCCTCTCCCGTTGCGGAGTACAGGCTCTGGACGCGCAGGCTCAGCAGCCATGGCTCACGGGCCCAGCCGCTCTGCAGCATGTGGAATCCTCCCAGACCTGGGCACGAACCCGGGTCCCCTGCATCGGCAGGCGGACGCGCAACCACTGCGCCACCAGGGAAGCCCTCAAATAAACAATTTAATCTGAGACCTAAAGGAACTAGAGAAAGAAGAACAAACAAAACCCAAAGTTAGTAGAAGGAAAGGAAACATAAAGATCAAAGCAGAAATAAATGAAATAGAATCAAAGAAAACAATAACAAAGATCAATAAACCTAATAGCTGGTTCGTTGAGAAGATAAACAAAATTGATAAACCTTTAGTCAGACTCATCAGGAAAAAAAGGGAGAAGACTGAAATCAGCAGAATTAGAAATTAAAAAGGAGAAGTAACAACAGACACTGCAGAAATACAAAGGATCATGAGAGATTACTGCAAGCAAATATATGCCAATAAAATGGACCACCTGGAAGAAATGGACAAATTCTTAGAAAAGCACAACCTTCTGAGACTGAACCAGGAAGAAATAGAAAATATAAACATACCAATCACAAGCACTGAAATTGACACTGTGATTAAAAAGCTTAGGACAAACACAGTCCAGGACCAGATGGCTTCACAGGCGAATTCTATCA
>NC_041221.1:91485368-91485605 GCF_002837175.3 Physeter macrocephalus | reverse complement strand
TTCACAGGTGAATTCTATCAAACATTTAGAGAAGAGCTAACACCCATCCTTCTCAAACTCTTCCAAAAATTTGCAGAGGGAGGAACACTCGCAAACTCATTCTATGAGGCCACCATCACCCTGATATCAAAACCAGATAAAGATATTACAAAAAAAAGAAAATTACAGACCAATATCACTAATGAATATAGACGCAAAAATCCTCAACAAAATACTAGCAAACAGAATCCAACAACA
>NC_041221.1:91483142-91485275 GCF_002837175.3 Physeter macrocephalus | reverse complement strand
TGGACAAATTCTTAGAAAGGTATACCCTTCCAAGACTGAACCAGGAAGAAGAAAATATGAACAGGTCAATCACAAGTACTGAGATTGAAACTGTGATTAAAAATCTTCCAACAAACAAAAGTCCAGGACCAGATAGCTTCACAGGTGAATTCTATCAAACATTTAGAGAAGAGCTAACACCCATCCTTCTCAAACTCTTCCAAAAATTTGCAGAGGGAGGAACACTCGCAAACTCATTCTATGAGGCCACCATCACCCTGATATCAAAACCAGATAAAGATATTACAAAAAAAAGAAAATTACAGACCAATATCACTAATGAATATAGACGCAAAAATCCTCAACAAAATACTAGCAAACAGAATCCAACAACACATTACAAAGATCATACACCATGATCAAGTGGGATTTACCACAGGGATGCAAGGATTCTTCAGTATATGCAAATCAATCAATGTGATATACCATATTAACAAACTGAAGAAGAAAAACCATATGATCATCTCAATAGATGCAGAAAAAGCTTTTGACAAAATTCAACACCAGTTTATGATAAAAACTCTCCATAAAGTGGGCACAGAGGGAACCAACCTCAACATAATAAAGGCCATATATGACAAACCCACAGCCAACATCATTCTCAATGATGAAAAACTGCAAGCATTTCCTCTAAGATCAGGAATAAGACAGGGATGCCCACTCTACCATTTTTATTCAACATAGTTTTGGAAGTCCTAGCCACAGCCATCAGAGATGAAAAAGAAATAAAAGGGGGCTTCCCTGGTGGTGCAGTGGTTGAGAGTCCGTCTGCCAATGCAGGGGACACGGGTTCGTGCCCCGGTCCGGGAAAATCCCACATGCCACAGAGCAGCTAGGCCCGTGAGCCATGGCCACTGAGCCTGCGTGTCCGGAGCCTGTGCTCCACAACGGGAGAGGCCACAACAGTGAGAGGCCCGCGTACCGCAAAGAAAAAAAAAAAGCAAAAAAAAAAGAAATAAAAGAAATCCAAATTGGAAAAGAAGTAAAACTGTCACTGTTTGCAGATGACATGATACTATACAAAGAAAATTCTAAAGATGCCACCAGAAAACTACTGGAGCTCATCACTGAATTTGGTAAAGTTGCAGGATACAAAATTAATACACAGAATTCTGTTGCATTTCTATACACAAACAACAAAAGATCAGAAAGAGAAATTAAGGAAACAATCCCATTTACCATCACATCAAAAAGAATAAAATACCTAGGAATAAACCTACCTAAGGAGGTAAAAGACCTGTACTCATAAAAGTATAAGACACTGATGAAAGAAATCAAAGATGACACAAACAGATGGAAAGATATACCATGTTCTTGGAAGAATCAGTATTGTGAAAATGATTATATTACACAAAGCAATCTACAGATTCAATGAAATCCCTATCAAATTACCAATGGCATTTTTTACGGAACTAGAACAAAAACTCTTAAAATTTGTGTGGAGATAAAAAAGACCCCGAATAGCCACAGTCATCTTGAGGGATAAAAATGGAGCTGGAGGAATCAGACTCCCTAACTTCAGATCATACTACAAAGCTACAGTCATCAAGGCAATATGGTACTGGCACAAAAACAGAAATATAGATCAATGGAACAGGATAGAAAGCCCAGAGATAAACCCATGCACCTATGGTCAACTAACCTATGACAATGGAAGCAAACATATACAATGGAGAAAAGACAGTCTCTTCAATAAGTGGTGCTGGGAAAACTGGACAGCTACATGTAAAAGAATGACATTAGAACACTCCCTAACACCATACACAAAAATAAACTCAAAATGGATTAGATACCTAAATATAAGACCGGACAGTATAAAACTCTTAGAGGAAAACATGGGAAGAACAAGCTTTGACATAAATCATAGCAAGATCTTTCTTGACCCACCTCCTAGAGTAATGGAAATAAAAACAAAAATAAACCAATGGCACCTATCGAAACTTAAAAGCCTTTGCACAGCAAAGGAAACTATAAACAAGACGAAAAGACAACCCTCAAAATGGAAGAAAATATTTGCAAACAAATCAACTGACAAAGGATTAATCTCCAAAATATACAAGCAGCTCATGCAGCTTAATATCAAAAAAACAAACA
>NC_041221.1:91453439-91482940 GCF_002837175.3 Physeter macrocephalus | reverse complement strand
AGTGGTGCTGGGAAAACTGGACAGCTACATGTAAAAGAATGACATTAGAACACTCCCTAACACCATACACAAAAATAAACTCAAAATGGATTAGATACCTAAATATAAGACCGGACAGTATAAAACTCTTAGAGGAAAACATGGGAAGAACAAGCTTTGACATAAATCATAGCAAGATCTTTCTTGACCCACCTCCTAGAGTAATGGAAATAAAAACAAAAATAAACCAATGGCACCTATCGAAACTTAAAAGCCTTTGCACAGCAAAGGAAACTATAAACAAGACGAAAAGACAACCCTCAAAATGGAAGAAAATATTTGCAAGGGAATCAATGGACAAAGGATTAACCTCCAAAATATATAAACAGCTCCTGCAGCTCAATGTTAAAAAAACAAACAACCCAATCAAAAAATGGTCAGAAGATATAAATAGACATCTCTCCAAAGAAGACATACAGATGGCCAAGAAGCACATGAAAGCTGTTCAACATCACGAATTATTAGAGAAATGCAAATCAAAACTACAATGAGGTATAATCTCACACCAGTTAGAATGGGCATCATCAGAAAATCTACAAACAACAAATGCTGGAGAGGGTGTGGAGGAAAGGGAACCCTCTTGCACTGTTGGTGGGATTGTAAACTGACACAGACACTATGGAGAACAGTATGGAGGCTCCTTAAAAAACTAAAAATAGAACTACCATATGACCCAGCAATCCCACTACTGGACATATACCCTGAGAAAACCATAATTCAAAAGGACACATGCACCCCAATGTTCATTGCAGCACTATTTACAATAGCCAGGTCATGGAAGCAACGTAAATGCCCATCGACAGATGAATGGATAAAGAAGTATGGTACATATATACAATAGAATTACTCAGCCATAAGAAGGAATGAAATTGGGTCATTTGTAGAGATGTGGATGGACCTAGAGACTGCCATACAGAGTGAAGTAAGTCAGAAAGAGAAAAACAAATATCGTATATTAACTCATATATGTGGACTCTAGAAAAATGGTACAGATGAACCGGTCTGCAAGGCAGAAACAGAGACACAGATGTAGAGAACAAACGTATGGATACCAAAGGGAGAAAGTGGAAGGGGTGGGGTGGTGATGGTGGTGGTGGGATGAATTGGGAGATTGGGATTGACATACATACACTAATATGTATAAAATGGATAACTAATAAGAACCTGCTGTATATAAATAAATAAAATTCAATATTCCAAAAAAATAAATATGGGAATAATTTCTATTCTGAAAGAAGAAATCACCAAGTATTATAGAAGGCAGTATTCCTAAACTGGAATTATGCATACTTAATGGGATTCCTAAATTATAGTAAAAATCAATGAAGAGCAGCCCATTCTACAAACCATACTGATAATCTAGTTTGTATTACAAGAATAAAGTAGAATCCATCAAGCATTCAGAAAATAATAATACACATAAGATTGAAACACATAAGTGAGATATTTAGGGCATTAGAATTTTTCTCCTGCAGTATCAGATTCCAGAATTCAATAGAGAATTTTGGAAGGAAAAGTTTGTGAACTAAGAATTTTATTCCAATTAAATTTTCTTTCGTGTGAGGGTTACAGAAATACAAACTGATATGAAACCATGGGAGAAATACATCATACATACAAATGTAAAAATGTTGGTACATGATGTAATTCTCCCACTCTACAGAAAGGTTAAAATTAATAACCCAGGATTGCATAAATCATATAATAATAATAATAGTGATAATACATTTTATCAATTACAGAATACCCAAGGTACCGTAAATATTAAAAAGAAACATTACTTCAGCAAACCATATCTGATTGACAATTCTAATGTACTTACTTAAACATTACTCTAATGTACCTTTTCTAGTGATACCTATATGCTGCTTAAAAGCAAACTACTTTATTGTTATCCCTTACTATGAAAACCAATATGCAATTCTACAGAAGAAATTCTTCTCTAAGAACACTTCACCTGTCAGAGTTTAGTACTGTTTGGTATCATAGCAAAGTAATTCACAGAAATCATATATGCATATATATCTATATAGATATATAATTATATATATATCATAATTTACACATGATATTAAACTCACATGAAACAACTGGGAAAATAAATCACATATATAAAAATTGAAATGTTGGTGATGATGTAGGAAAATATAAATTTGTATATAAAACCAAAAAACAAAATATATGAAAGTATTATGGCCATTATTGTTGGCTCCTTTCTAGATTTCTACATTTGCTGAATTTTCTTTGATAAACATGTACTACTTTTAAATTTTAAAAAAAAAGCAATTCATAAAAAATTAGTTTGGCCAGCCACTCTTGTTAATCCATATAACTGTATCTTTACTTATTTAAATGGTTTTCAGAACTAGTATAGCATATGTTGAGTTTTATTCTATTAGATTAGGTCCATTGTTCTGGTTAGTCAAACTTTTTTCAAATGGATCTTATTACTTAATTTATTTACTACCAGGTCCAGCCTAATGTCTTCCACTTATTTGATGAGCATGTCCTCAATCTTTTATCCAGACCTTAAGTTAGAACCAAGAGCAGAGCCAAGAGAATCTCACTCTATCTTGATATAAATTCATTCATTAGTAATCCTTGGTCATGATTCAACCAATGACTAATTTACCTAACTGCCCTTGATTCACATTCATATTCTTCCCCTCTTATTCACAAGTCTATCATGAGGAAGTAACATAAACACCTTACTGATTTTCACATATGTCCTGAGGATTACTTCACTCTGATCTACAATGTGATATACCTGTCAAAGACTAGGATAGTCAAATATCTTGTTCACACCTATGTATCTAAATGAAAATGTTGCTGATGAATTTATAAAGATGTCAAAAATATGTAAAAAAAGTTTATTCTTCATACCCATTAAAATAAAAACTCTCATTATCTCAAAATACTAAAAAACATTTTACCAGTTGACTAAGTTATGAGAATGTATAACATGACATGAAATTAGCGTTAACTCACCAAATACTTTTTAAGCCTTCTAAAATTCTTTTAAAAAAATACTTTTTAAAAAAATTATAAGGAAAAGGCATTTCAAAAAGTTGAAAAGTAAACCTGAAGACTACAAAAAATGATTAAGTTGCTGCCATTGTGAACATTTTCTGGAAAATACTTTTTTAAAAAAGTCAATGGGTTTGGTTGATATATGAGTACCCTAAGAATCGGAGACAGCAAAAAAGAAGCGAGGGAGCCAGAGGCTTTAAACAAGGAAACTCAACTCCATTTAACAGTAACAAGCTACCCTGTCCAGGGACCCACAGGAATATCAGAAATCAACAAATATAATAGGCTTATTCTCATTAAAGAATACAGAGCATATAGTGGCCACCCCATGCACAATTCCTATGTGCACTAAGGATTTGCTATCATTTTACTACATATATTATAAATATTAAATAATACCTAGAAATAATTATTTGAAAAATTTTAATGATAAAATTACAGCTTGCTATTTTTTATTTTTCTATTGTCACACAATCTTCAAATAATTCTTGGCCAAACATGCACATGATTGCTCTAATTGTGTATTCACCGGCTAGAGTACCAATTTAATTCTACTTTTCGAGTTCTACAATGTAAAGTGTTGCCCCAGCTGATTTCTCAGTGAAGAATTTCAAAAGAATAGCTGAATTCTTTCACCCCTAGGTAACTTACAAAGACCCACAGTCTTATCTCTGCCTAGTGGGTTATAGAAATTAATGTATTCCTTGACTGAATAAAAGGTACATGAATGAATGAGTGGAACATAAATGAATGGTCGATTTCTCATCAAGAATTAATAAAAATGGAAAGGGAGAAAAAAAGGAGAAAGTGTACTATTGTAGGAAAAAAATGCTTAAATCAACTATAAATCAGTATAGTTAGAAAGGTTTCTGGATGGATTTACCTGTCCTTAGACTAAACAAATATGAAGCTCTTGGGGCAAAACTCAAGTATTATCTGCTTGGTCTAATCTTAAACTCTTTCTAGCAAATGGAATTTTATATGTTTAACATTTTAATTGCTGAAGTGTATAACACGTTATGTATTTTAGTGGGATTGAAAAACACTTTCTGTTTAGGGTTTCATCAAATTGTATTTATAGGACATTATTTAGGAATTTTTGCTAGTGCAAATCCTAGCAAACTGTTAATATTTTGGCTTTAAAGTAGATAAACCAGGGTTCAAAATCCATATGCAGCTCTAACTAGCTACTGGATCTCAGATAAATAACTATCAGTGAAATAACTTTATTGTAGTATTTCAATATAATCATGTAAATAAAGCAAATGCCACTTTGATTCATATAGTTTATCATTCATTAATAAATGCAACTTACTTAGACCATCAGTTTATTGTAATCACAGATATTAATTCCTTATTAATTTGCAGAATAAAAGGCTGTTCAAGCACTTAGAAAGTGGCAAAGAAGTCCATGTATGTTCGAGCTAATCATGCTGCTTAAAAAAATTTCCCATAGTAGGCTTTATTTTGTTTTCAGCCAGTTGGTAGGAAAACACTGTCCTGCCAAAATCAGAGCAGGTTGGAAGACTGTCATTCTGCAATGGCTCAATTTAAAAACAAACAAACAAAAAAACACCTAAACTAAAATATTCATAGCTAATCATGTTACCCTGTTGTAGCATCACCACTCAGGGACAAATGAAGTGTTTGGCACACCAGCAATGCTAGAATTCTAATTTGTTCCATCCAACTTAATCCTCAATTTGCATATGTGGTTTGGATTGCTTTACTGACCTCTCTGCCCCATGTCATCTTCCATCTTCTGTAAAATTGGATTGCCTATCCATAATTTCATTTGTCTATTTAAGCAAGTTCCTTTGGTCTTGCTCTTATGTGTCTCTTCATATGAAGGAGAACAGGTTTAGATCCATGTTATTTCTGATTTTATTAAACGAGTGGTTTTTAATTAGGGGCAATTTACCATCACCCCTCCCCCAATGTCAATGTCTGGAGACCTTTTTGTTTGTTACAACTTGGTGAGGGGAACTACTGATATCTAGAAGATGGAGGCCAGGAATACTGCTAAACATCCTACAATACACAGGACAGACTCTCACAACAAAGATTTATCCTGTTCAAAATGTCAGCAGTGCTGAAGTTGAGAAACGAGAAACTGTACGTTAAAAATAGATACTGAGGTCCATCATGTACTCTTCTAGGTGGTAACAATAGAGTGAATACGACAGAGAAAATCCCTGCTCTCATGAAGCTTACATTTTAATGAGAATTATAGAAAATAAACAGATAAATAGCTAATATAGTTTTAGAAGTGGCAAGTGCCATAAAAACAAAACAGTAAATGAATCAACTGTGAGTGATGGAAGAGGCAGGGATGGAGATAGGAGCTAGAATATTATATTCAATAGAAAAACGCATGATTGCCATATAATGTTCATTTCCACCCATCCTCTCTCATTGGTTTTACTTTCTTTCGTACAATTACCTTGGTCATAAATTAAGCAGAAAAAAAAAAAAGACAGGAAAGACATCACACATTTATTAAACTCACACTTGCCAGCCTTCAGGCTATTTTTTGGTGTGTTTTGATTATAGTAGGCTTGATTTCATAAAATTGGAAAATATAGTTTTTAATCTAAATATTTGCCTACATAGATTAACCTATCTAGCTCTTCTATGGAGGGTTTTACTTTAATTTCAACTTTTTAAAACAAGAATCACTCAAAAAATATGTTATTGAAGATGAACAAAAAGTAAAAGCTAGAAAGCAATGTTATCTAAAACCCTAGGTCAAAAAACAGTTAAGACAAGGGTAAGGGAAATACAAAAACAGTCAGGAAAAGATGGTCTACTCCATGTAATTGTTGTTGATCAAAATCCACCTAATGCAGGTGGAGCTGGCAAACCTTTTATAAAGTAACTCAAGCTGCATTGTGATTTATAAACAGGTAATTCATGAGATTAAGGTGTCCTTTATATATCATCAGGAAGCAGTCAACCTAAAATGTAATCAATGTAAAATAAGCCATAAATTTAGAAAAGTTATGAAAGTATATTGAAAAAAAATGAATGAGGCTGTAAAGATGAGTACAAATGAACAACGCTCAGCAAGGAGCCTGTCCAGAGATGTGCTGGAGGGGAAGGATGCGTCCGTGAGACTCCCTCACTGTGGAGATGCATCTCTAACCTCTACCCAGAGTAGGGTGTCAATTCAGCCGATGAATCTTTCACAAATTTTCTGATTATAGTTCGCTAAAAAGATACGAAATGAACTACTGGTACACAATCCAGTCTGTATTGAACCCCTTTTTTCTAGTACCAAAGCGCCTCAAAAATGGAAATTTTATTTTGTGTTTGATCGAAAAATACCTACTTACATTTCTCTGCATACTCTGTAACATACTTGTGTTTGTTTTAATACAAACATTTTTAAATGGCTTAACAAATTCCTGATAGAAAAAATAAAATTTTGTAGTAAAATTAGTACTCTAAGGTTATGCAACATGTACCCACACGTACTCTCAAAGTACTTTAGTTTGGAAATGACAGTTTAGGCTGCCAGCTGGAATAAAAATATATATTCTCCTAAAGCTACAACTTACCAAGTAGATTTTTTTAATATTAATTAAGTTTTTCATTGCTTCGATTCTTGGAACAGGATCTGCTGACACTGGACACGGATGTTTTGCTATGATAACAGACTGATTCCCAATACAAATTAGTAAATTGGCATTTTCATTTACAAACCCGTCTGAGAATGTTGGTTATATGACTTGCACATTTATCTCTACTAATTATCATGTCAGCCTTTCATAGGCTAAAGAACTGGATGCTATATCCAATGGTTCTGACTTAAGAACACTATGTCATGCAATTCATCTGTAAACAGTCGACCAGTTTGGCATCTATGCCTTGGTTGGATTCTTTTTGTGAGAGAGGAAACCCAGTGAGAAAGATGAGAAACACAGAAGGGCGCTAATGTATCCTTCTTTCCCTGCCAGCCCTTACTTCAAAACTTTAAATCCTAGACTATTTTATCACTCCCTCAACCAAACAAAATTGTACCCATCTTACCAACACCCTACCATTAATGTTGGGACAGAGAGAGAGTATAGTCTATTACCAACAGATGTTAACAAAAGATTAATTCTCCACACAAAGACCCAAGAACATACAAAACACGTGTAATTGTAGGTCTGCATTATGATTTGTAAGCTGTAGAGCTCCATCCAGTGAAGGTCTAGGAGTAGTGTCTCAGTTGAATCTCATGGTATCTCAGTTGTTAACATAGGGCCCCCGTGATAGCCTTTGTCTGGCTCCTTTACTTCTCTGCTTTCCTCCCCTCTCTCTCGCTCCTCTCAGGACATTCAGTCTCCTGACCTTTAGCTACCTGATTTCCTCTCATCTCACCTTGAAAATGAGTAGCTTTATTTCATTATGTGCTTGGTCTTCATAATTGGTAGATGTCATTCAAGAGCTTCTGGTTCTGTTATTAGAAGGGAGAATTAGGGCTGTGGATTCTTTGTGTAGCAAAAGGCTAAAGGGAACCTTTAACAAAGGCCTCTTTCTATCATCTTTGTCTTAACATGTGGTAGGAAAATGTGGGAGTAGAATGAGAATGAGAGTAAATATACAAATATATACCTCTATAAGGCAGACTTCTAAAAAAATTCATTTGACTGATAATCTTAAAAATAAAAAACTTGAGATGGAAGGAAAACTAGAATTAGCCCCTATGAATGCAGGAAAAAAATATTAATAGGCAAGGCTGACCAGAATCCTGTTGCTATGTTGTCTTACTTTCTCTCCCCATCACTCTGTAATGCATTTTAAGATACAGAGCCAGAAGCTATTTTAAGATGTGATACTTCTACTGTTGAAAAATCCTGGAAACAGAGCTGATGGTTTTATTTCATATCAAGTAACCAAATAGAAATGTAGCTGATAAATAGCCTGTTTGCCAGCTAGAAAAGGGAGCATGACAATTTAGATGGTATGAGTTCCTGACATGTCTTCTAGAACTTCTCAGTGAGACACAAGTTTGTTACCTCACTACCACTCAACACCTTCTATCTGCCTGGAACTAATATTTAGAATCTCTTATATTTTATTTTAGGACTAAAAGACAGAATAATGGTTTGAAAAGGGAGAGTGGTGTGGATACTTCTCTAATAGAGTGCAGTATTAGTATGTAGAATAGAAGTGTTAAATATGTTTCACTTTGTTGGAGCAGCCAGGATTCAAGTTTAATGTCCCATGTAAGAAGTTCACTATGGCCCAACTAAAAGTAGATATTTTTTAGTACGCTGTGAAGGTTTCTGTTTATTTTGCCAATTTGAATTAAGATTTATAATTACTGGACTTCCCTGGTAGCACAGTGGATAGGAATCCACCTGCCAGTACAGGGGACACAGGTCAATCCCTGGTCCGGGAAAATCCCACATGCCGCAGAGCAACTAAGCCCGCGTGCCACAACTATTGAGCCTGCACTCTAGAGCCCATGAGCCACAACTACTGTGTCCACGTGCTGCAACTACTGAAGCCTGTGCACCTAGAGCCCATGCTCTGCAAGAAGAGAAGCCACTGCAATGAGAAGTCCACATGCCGCAACGAAGAGTAGCCCCTGCTCACCACAACTAGAGAAAGCCCACGTGCAGTGACAAAGACCGAAAGCAGCCAAAAATTTAAAAATTAAAAAAAGATTTATAATTACAGAGACATAATATTTGATAAATATTAAAAAACTTGATAATTTTTTATGTGTAATTGATAGTACAACAACACATAAAAAGGAAAGATATGGACCTATAATGTACGTCATATATGATGGCCAAATTGCTACTGACAGCAAAGATAATTTAAGGAAATCACCTGACTTTATAGCTGAAAAGCCTTAGAGTCTCATGTCCAGAAAGCAGATCATTTCTTGATAACTCATGAATGGGTTACCACATAGCACTGTACCCCAGAAAGCCCATACTTTCACTCTGCTGATCATTTGTGAATATTTTCTTAATTACTTGCTTCTAGGAGATATTGAACTATTAATAGCATGTACTTTAATTAATTGCTTGTTTTCACTTCAACTACTTTTTATTTCCTTGGCATAAAATCTGCAACAACTTTTGACATACATATACTTAATCAACTTTCAAGTGGAAAAGTCTGAGAAAGAAGAGACTACCCTGCCTATTCCCATCACTGAGGCAACTGCAAGAAATGATTGCTCCGGAGGAATGAAATGCAAAGCCTCAAGCTTCTTCAGAACTGCTGACAAAGGTCTTAAAAACAAAGCTTTCTTTAAACCTAGGTTTTCTCCTCTGGAAAATGGGCATATTGTATACCCTGATATGAATATTTACAAATAAAAATAAATAATTTCTCCTGAGTAAAAAACAAAAAACAAAAAACAAAGCCTTTTAGAACTACAGAAGGTAAGAGCTAATTATTAGTTAATTTAAAATGAATCCAGAGGAGCTTCAAGATGGTGGAAGAGTAAGACGTGGAGATCACCTTCCTCCCCACAAATACATCAGAAATACATCTACATATGGAACAACTCCTACAGAACACCTACTGAAGGCTGGCAGAAGACCTCAGACCTCCCCAAAGGTAACAAACTCCCCACGTACCTGGGTAGGGCAAAAGAAAAAAGAAAAAACAGAGACAAAAGAATAGGGACAGGACCTGCACCTCTGGGAGGAGCTGTGAAGGAGGAAAGGTTTCCACACACTAGAAGCCCTTCACTGGAAGAGACCGGAGGTGGGAAGCAGGGGGAAGCTTCAGAGCCACGGAGGAGAGCACAGCAACAGGGTGCGGAGGGCAAAGCGGAGAGATTCCCGCACAGAGGATCAGTGCCCACCAGCACTCACCAGCCAGAGAGGCTTGTCTGCTCACCCACGGGGGCGGGTGGGGGCTGGAAGCTGAGACTTGGGCTTCGGAGGTCAGATCCCAGGGAGAGGACTGGGATTGGTGGCACGAACACAGCCTGAAGGGGGCTTGCTAAGCCTGCTTCTGGAGCCACCAAGAAGCCTCTGTGCAAGCACAGGTCACTATCCACACCTCCCCTCCCGGGAGCCTGTGCAGCCTGCCACTGCCAGGGTCCTGTGATCCAGGGACAACCTCCCCGGGAGAATACACAGCATGCCTCAGGCTGGTACAATGTAATGCCGGCCTCTGCCATCGGAGGCTCGCCCTGCACTCTGTACTCCTCCCTCCCCCCTGACCTGAGTGAGTCAGAGCCCCCTAATCAGCTGCTCATTTAACCCCTTCCTGTCTGGGTGGGAACAGATGCCATCAGGAGACCTACACGCAAGAGGCAGGGCCAAATCCAAAGCTCAATCTCAGGAGCTGTGCGAACAAAGAAGAGAAAGGGAAATTTCTCCCAGCAGCCTCAGGAGCAGCGAATTAAATCTCCACAGTCATCTTAATGTACCCTGCACCTATTCAGGAATACCTGAATAGACAATGAATCATCCCAAATTGAGGAGGTGGACTTTGGGAGCAATGATATACACATATTTTTCCCTTTTTCTCTTTTTGTGACTGTGTATGTGTATGCTTCTGTGTGTGATTTTGTCTGTATAGCTTTGCTTTTACCATTTGTTCTAGGGCTCTGTCTCTCCGGTTTTTTTTTTCATTTTCTTTTTTTTAGTATAGTTTTTAGTGCTTGTTATCATTGGCGGATTTGTTTTTGGGTTTGGTTGCTCCCTTCTTTTAATTACTCTTTAAATTTTTTCTAATAATTTTTATTTTTTATTTTAATAACTTTTTTGTTTTATTTTAATTTATTTTATCTTTTTAATTCTTTCTTTTTTCCTCCCTTTTATTCTGAGCTGTGTGGATGACAGGCTCTTGGTGCTCCAGCCCGGCATCAGAGCTGTGTCTCTGAGGTGGGAGAGCCAAGTTCAGGACAGTGGTCCACCAGTATCTTTTTAATTCTTTCTTTTTTCCTCCCTTTTATTCTGAGCTGTGTGGATGACAGGCTCTTGGTGCTCCAGCCCGGCATCAGAGCTGTGTCTCTGAGGTGGGAGAGCCAAGTTCAGGACAGTGGTCCACCAGAGACCTCCCAGCTCCATGTAATATCAAACGGTGAAAATCTCCCAGAGATGTCCATCTCAATGCCAAGACCAAGCTCCACTCAACGACCAGCAAGCTACAGTGCTGGTCACCCTATGCCAAAAAACTAGCAAGACAGGAACACAACCCCACCAATTAGCAGAGAGGCTGCCTAAAATCATAATAAGGTCACAGACACCCCAAAACACACCACCAGATGTGCACCTGCCCACCAGAAAGACAGGATTCAGCCTCATCCACCAGAACACAGGCACTAGCTCCTCCACCAGGAAGCCTACACAACCCACTGAATCAATCTTAGCCACTGGGGGCAGACACCAAAAACAATGGGAACTGTGAACCTGCAGCCTGCGAAAGGAGACCCCAAACACAGTAAGCTGAGTAAAATAAGACAGAGAAACACAAAGCAGATAAAGGAGCAAGGTAAATACCCAGCAGACCTAACAAATGAAGAGGAAATAGGCAGTCTGCCTGAAAAGAATTCAGAATAATGATAGTAAAGAAGATGCAAAATCTTGGAAATAGAATGGAGAAAATACAAGAAACGTTTAACAAGGACCTAGAAGAACTAAAGACCAAAGAAACAATGATGAACAACACAATAAATAAAATTTAAAATTCTCTACAAGGGATCAATAGCAGAATAACTGAGGCAGAAGAACGGATAAGTGACCTGGAAGATAAAATAGTGGAAACTACTGCAGGGCAGAATAAAGAAAAAAGAATGAAAAGAAATGAGAACCGTATCAGAGACCTCTGCGACAACATTAAACACAACAACTTTTGAATTATAAGGGTCTCAGAAGAAGAAGAGAAAAAGAAAGGGACGGAGAAAATATTTGAGATTATAGTTGAAAGCTTCCCTAATATGGGAAAGGAAATAGTTAATCAAGCCCATGAAGCACAGAGTCCCATACAGGATAAATCGAAGGAGAAACATGCCAAGACACATATTAATCACACTGTCAAAAATAAAATACAAAGAAAAAATATTAAAAGCAGCAAGGGAAAAACAACAAATAACACAAGGGCATCCCCATAATGTTAACAGCTAATCTTTCAGCAGAAACTCTGCAAGCCAGAGGGAGTGGCAGTACATATTTAAAGTGATGAAAGGGGAAAACCTACAAGCAAGATTACTCTACCCAGCAAGGATCTCATTCAGATTCAATGGAGAAATTTAAACCTTTACAGAAAAGCAAAAGCTAAGAGGATTCAGCACCACCAAACCAGCTTTACAACAAATGTTAAAGGAACTTCTCTAGGCATGAAACACAAGAAAAAGAAAAGACCTACATAAACAAACCCAAAACAATTAAGAAAATGGTAATAGGAATATACATATCGATAATTAACTTAAATGTTAATGGATTGTGTGCTTCAACCAAAAGATATGGACTGGCTGAATGGATTCAAAAACAAGACCTGTATATATGCTGTCTACAAGATACCCACTTCAGACCTAGGGACACATTCAGACTGAAAGTGAGGGGATGGAAAAAGATATTCCATGCAAAAGGAAATCAAAAGAAAGCTGGAGGAGCAATTCTCATATCAGAAAAAAATAGACTTTAAAACAAAGACTATTACAAGATACAAAAAAAGACACTACATAATGATCAAGGGATCAATCCAAGACGAAGATATAACAATTGTAAATATTTATGCACACAACATAGGAGCACCTCAATACATAAGGCAAATACTAACAGCCATAAAAGGGGAAATCAACAGTAACACAATCATAGTAGGGGACTTTAACACCCCACTTTCACCAATGGACAGATCATCCAAAATGAAAATAAATAAGGAAAAACAAGCTTTAAATGATACATTAAACAAGATGAACTTAATTGATATTTATAGGACATTCCATCCAGAAACAACAGAATACACATTCTCAAGTGCTCATGAAACATTTTCCAGGATAGATCATAACTTGGGTCACAAATTAAGCCTTGGTAAATTTAAGAAAATTGAAATCATATCAAGTATCTTTTCCGACCACAAAGCTATGAGACTAGTTATCAATTACAGGAAAAAAATTGTAAGAAATACAAACACATGGAGGCTAAACAACACAATGCTTAATAACCAAGAGATCACTGAAGAAATCAAACAGGAAATAAAAAAATACCTAGAATAAATGACAATGAAAACACAATGACCCAAAACCTATGCGATGTAGCAAAAGCAGTTCTAAGAGGGAAGTTTATAGCTATACAAGCTTACCTTAAGAAACAAGAAACATCTCAAATAAACAACCTAACCTTACACCTAAAGCAATTAGAGAAAGAAGAACAAAAGAACCCTGAGTTAGCAGAAGGAAAGGAATCACAAAGATCAGATCAGAAATAAATAAAAATGAAATGAAGGAAATAATAGCAAAGATCAATAAAACTAAAAGCTAGTTCTTCTTTAATATAAACAAGATTGATAAACCATTAACCAGACTCATCAAGAAGAAAAGGGAGAACACTCAAATAAATAGAATTAGAAATGAAAAAGGAGAAGTAACAACTGACACTGCAGAAATACAAAGGATCATGACAGTTTACTACAAGCAACTATATGCCAAGAAAATGGACAACCAGGAAGAAATGGACAAATTCTTAGAAAAGCACAACCTTCTGAGACTAAACCAGGAAGAAATAGAAAATATAAACAGACCAATCACAAGCACTGAAATTGAAACTGTGATTAAAAATCTTCCAACAATCAAAAGCCCAGGACCAGATGGCTTCACAGGCAAATTCTTTCAAACATTTAGAGATGAGCTAACACCTATCCTTCTCAATTTCTACCAAAATATAGCAGAGGGAGGAACACTCCCAAACTCATTCTACAAGGCCACCATTACCCTGATACCAAAACCAGACAAAGGTTTCACAAAGGAAGAAAACTAAAGGCCAATATCACTGATGAACATAGATGCAAAAATCCTCAACAAAATACTAGCAAACAGAATCCAACAGCACATTAAAAGGATCATACATCATGATCAAGTGGGGTTTATTCCAGGAATGCAAGGATTCTTCAATATATGAAAATCAATCAATGTGATACACCATATTAACAAACTGAAGGAGAAAAACCGTATGATCATCCCAATAAATGCAGAGAAAGCTTTTGACAAAATTCAACACCCAGTTATGATAAAAACCCTCCAGAAAGCAGGCATAGAGGGAACTTTCCTCAACATAATAAAGGCCATATATAATAAACCCACAGCCAACATCGTCCTCAATGGTGAAAACCTAAAAACATTTCCACTAAGATCAGGAACAAGACAAGGTTGGCCACTCTCACCACTATTATTCAACATAGTTTTGGAAGTTCTAGCCACAGCAATCAGAGAAGAAAAAGAAATGAGGATTCTAAATTGGAAAAGAGGAAGTAAAGCTGTCACTGTTTGCAGATGACATGATACTATACATAGAGAATCCTAAGGATGCTACCAGAAAACTACTAGAGCTAATCAATGAATTTGGTAAAGTTACAGGATACAATATTAATGCACAGAAATCGCTTGCATTCCTATACACTAATGATGAAAAATCTGAAAGTGAGATTAAAAAAACACTCCCATTTACCATTGCAACACAAAGAATAAAATACCTAGGAATAAACCTACCTAAGGAGACAAAAAACCTGTGTGGAGAAAATTATGACACTGCTGAAAGAAATTAAAGATGATACAAACAGATGGAGAGATGTACCGTGTTCTTGGATTGAAAGAATCAACATCATGAAAATGACTATACTACCCAAAGCAATCTACAGATTCAAGGCAATCCCTATGAAACTACCACTGGCATTTTCACAGAACCAGAAGAAAAAATTTAACAATTTGTATGGAAACACAAAAGATCCCGAATAACCAAAGCAATCTTGAGAAAGAAAAACGGAGCTGGAGGCATCAGGCTCCCAGACTTCAGACTATACTACAAAGCTACATTAACCGAGACAGTATGGTACTGGCACAAAAAAAGAAATATAGATCAATGGAACAGGATAGACAGTCCAGAGATAAACCCACACACATATGGTCACCTTATCTTTGATAAAGGAGGCAAGAATATACAATGGAGAAAAGACAGTCTCTTCAGTAAGTGGTGCTGGGAAAACTGGACAGCTGCATGTAAAAGGATGCAATTAAAACACTCCCTAACACCATACACAAAAATAAACTCCAAATCGATTAAAGACCTAAATGTAAGGCCGGACACTATCAAACTCTTAGAGGAAAACATAGGCAGAACACTCTATGACATAAATCAGAGCAAGATCCTTTTTGACCCACCTCCTAGAGATATGGAAACAAAAACAAAAATAAACAAATGGGACCTAATGAATCTTAAAAGCTTTTGCACAGCAAAGGAAACCAGAAACAAGATGAAAAGACAACCCTCAGAATGGGAGACAATATTTCCAAATTAAGCAACCGACAAAGGATTAATCTTCAATATTTACAAGCAGCTAATGCAGCTCAATATCAAAAAATATAAACAACCCCATCCAAAAATGGACAAGAGACCTAAATAGACATTTCTCCAAGAAGATATACAGATTGCCAACAAACACATGAAAGAATGCTCAACATCATTAATCATTGGAGAAATGCAAATCAAAACTACATGAGATAACATCTCACACTGGTCAGAATGGTCAGCATCAAAAAATCTACAAACAATAAATGCTGGAGAAGGTGTGGAGAAAAGGGAACCCTCTTGCACTGTTGGTGGGAATGTAAATTGATACAGCCACTATGGAGAACATTATGGAGGTTCCTTAAAAAACTACAAATAGAACCATCATACGACCCAGCAATCCCACTACTGGGCATATACCCTGAGAAAACCATAATTCAAAAAGAGTCATGTTCCACAATGTTCATTGCAGCTCTATTTACAATAGCCAGAATATGGAAGCATCTAAGTGTGCATTGCCAGATGAATGGTTAAAGAAGAAGTGGCACATATATACAATGGAATATTACTCAGCCATAAAAAGAAATGCAATTGAGTTATTTGTAATGAGGTGGATGGACTTCGAGTCTGTCATACAGAGTGAAGTAAGTCAGAAAGAGAAAACCAAATACCGTATGCTAACACATATATATGGAATCCAAAAAAAAACAAAAAAAACCCAAAAAGGCCATGAAGAACCTAGGGCCTAGACAGGAATAAAGATGCAGACCTACTAGAGAATGGACTTGAGGTCACGGGCAGGGGGAAGGGTAAACTGGGACAAAGTGAGAGAGTGGCATGGATATATATACACTACCAAATGTAAAATGGATAGCTAGTGGGAGGCGGCCGCATGGCACAGGGAGATCAGCTTGGTGCTTTGTGATCACCTAGAGGGGTGGAATAGGGAGGGTGGGAGGGAGGGAGATGCAAGAGGGAGGAGATATGGGGATATATGTATATGTATAGCTGATTCACTTTGTTGTAGAGGGGTGGAATAGGGAGGGTGGGAGGGAGGGAGATGCAAGAGGTAGGAGATATGGGGATATATGTATATGTATGGCTGATTCACTTTGTTGTAGGTAAGAAGCTAACACACCATTGTAAAGCAATTACACTCCAATAAAGATGTTAAAAAAAATTTTTTTAATAAAATAAAATAAAATGTATCCAAAGACATGTGGCACAAATAAATTTTGTATTAATATTAATTAATAGATTAATTCAAAGATAAAGCACAACGCAAATTCTGGTAGTAATGGCGGTTTGTTAATGTTTTTATTATTTTACCCTTGTTTTTCTCCATTAGTACATGATATATTTTATTTCTCCCTTTTAAAAAGTCTCTTGCTCCTTACCTCTTGTCTTCCTTCTGTTTGTGTGTGTTTATGTGTGTGTGTATTTATATCTGCATTTACTTCTAAGATATTTTTCTTAAGGGCTTTTGAAAACATTTTGGTAATCTAGTAAGTTGAGACTTCTTTACATACTAAAATGTTAATAATAAAAGCAAAATAGTTACGCTACATAATGGAAAATCATTCTTCCTACAATATCTAAACTTCAGGCAATACGATGATACTTAAGAATTAAAACACCTTTCTTTAGAATTTTTCATAGTCATTTAAAAAATAAGTATACAGTTTACACTGTTACTTATAGGTATTATCAAAGAAATGAAGTTTTATTATAACAAAGAAATCTTGGTTTAATATGACCAACTTCAGAGTTCTGAAAATTTAAAAGTGGAATTATCTATTGGTATTCTGTTAAATTTGATATTCTGAATAACAGAGCATTCCCACATGTAATCTTGATGGAGTTCCAAATTTCAAAAAATAATAAAATATAATAAATCACTAAAACTATAATGAATACTCTTTAATTATTAATGAGGCACTTCGGGATGATTAGTCATACTAAACATCAATTAGCTTTTCTCTTGTATGCTCATGTTTCCTGATTCTTTTTTAATTTTGATTGTTTCTATTTCAGACAAACAGGAGGTTACTATAACAGCAATTCACAAAAAGGTTTGCAGAATGTCTTTACTTTTTAAATAACATTAACCATAGTATTTCTAAAAAAGGGAGGGGCCTCCTTAATAATGCTACAGGAGGAAAGGAGGAGATGTTGAGGTTAATTGGAAGAAAAGATTTTCCCTAACAAATGAAAGAAATGTCAAATGTCATAGCAGTTCAAACTGTCATTTTTTTTTTTTAATTTGCTCTTCTGTATATCATTTTTGGTAACTTCTAAAATGTCTTTCATTCCTAAGATATTCTGGCTGGCATTCAGCATATTTTATTTTTATGTTATCTCATGTGACTAAGAGACACTTCAGGATATTTTTCATAAAATGTGTTCAGTTTAGAGCCTTGGGTTTATTTTATTTTATTTTAACATCTTTATTGGAGTATAATTGTTTTACAATGGTGTGTTAGTTTCTGCTTTATAACAAAGTGAATCAGTTATACTTATACATCTGTTCCCATCTCTTCCCTCTTGCATCTCCCTCCCTCCCACCCTCCCTATCCCACCCCTCTAGGTGGTCACAAAGCACGAAGCTGATCTCCCTGTGCTATGCGGCTGCTTCCCACTAGCTATCTATTTTACGTTTGGTAGTGTATATGCCACTCTCTCACTTTGCCACAGCTTACCCACCCCCCACCATATTTTTACACTAATGCGGCATTATCTTTGCTCGCCTTACAAGAACAAAGATATCTCAAAAGAATAAAGCTTCCCAAGGTCATTGGCCTGTGTCTTTCCGACTCCTAAACTAGGTATTCATTTTTCTTAGTTTCTTGTCAGTGCGCTGTGATACACTTCACATCTGTCTGTGCCTTTGCTTTTATTAGCAGAAAATACAGCTATAGCTCTAGTGTCATGTGTACTATAAAGACAGGATTTTCAAGAGATTTGACAACTCTCATATTTCCCGAAGTATTCTCCATGTAACACAGAAACAGTTTATTACTGTTAAGTAGTGACTGTCTCTCCAGCTTGAATAATGAAGTTCTCCAGGTCAATATTTTATACAATGATACATTTAAGGAAGCATTCCTCTTCAACTTGGCACTAAAACAATGGCTGTCATAACACAGATCTATGTATTATCAATCTCACACGCCACCATAATCAATCTAATTCACAGGGCAGGGAAAGTATAATATGTTACTGAGTTAAACCAGGAATTCTCTTCTACCAAAATGTTTATAAAGGAGCATAATACAATTATTTACAGACATGAACTCTTACTGTATAGGACGGAGTAAATTTAACCTTCTGTGAAGAGTGCTTACAGCTGCAGGTGATTTACCTGTGTTGCTGAGAAAGGCCTTTCAGTTCTGAAAGCCTCAAGGCTGAGCTTCACGAATCCATTCAGAGTCATGAGATGGGAGAAAGAGGCAGATAGGCATTAAAAAAGTCTGGCTCTTGAATCCGACAACACACACACACACACACACACACACACACACACACACACAAAACACAGCACAAAGTGGGCTTTATGGAATCATTAAAAATCAAAACCCTGCCTGTCTTTTGTTTGAATATTTCATGACCAGAGACCATTTCTAAGGGAGAACTGTTTCCTTGCTGGTCAGATAACAGTGGGTTTTGGCATAGAATAAATTCACAAACTTTTCATATCAGTCTAAAGAAGCCAAAGTGTACATCTGCATCAATCCTCTTGGCAGCAAAAACAAGTCCCTTTGAAGCTTTAAGTTTGTACCAACACCTGTTAAGACTCTGCCTGCCCTCGATTCCATTTTCTATCTAGCAGCATTGCAAGTGTACTCCAATTGAAGATGTCTCCATAGAATAAAGAAAATGTACCTTGGACCAGAGATATACATCTATTTTTTCTTTCTCATCTTTTTCTTCTCCTTGTATCCTCTGCCCCTGTTGCTCTGAGTAAGGAAAATCTCACTGGGTAAGTCTTCTCATCTCTATGGATTGGTGAGTAATTCATTCCAAAGGGAAAACAATTTTGATTTATACTTTGACCTGCATTTTCCACTGAAACTTTATGAATTATCAAGCTGACTCCTGTATATATTTTTCAATTGGTTCAGAACCAATAGGATGAAAAGTATGATTGGTACCCCAGGACAAAGCACAATAAATATGCTCATCATTTTTCATCACTTTTTACTTCTCTCATGGCAGATCGCATCATATCGAGATGGATACACCTATATATATTCTGTCCCACAAGTTTTTCTTTAATGTGACAGTAATACAACTCCATCAAGAGATATAATCCATGTTCTTTCCTCTTGAACTTGGTGCATCTTTGTAACTGCCTTAAATAGAAGTTGGTGAAAGTAACTCTTAACTTTCTGTGACTATATTATACCAGGTGCAATGACTTCTGCCTGGTTCTCTTTCTCTGTCTCTCTGTCTTTCTGGACCTGGCCAACATGTTGTGTGGAAGGCTAGACCATATGTAGACATCATGTTAAAGTGTTCCAGGGAACAGTTCCAGCTAAGTCCCCAGCTGATAGCCAGCGTCAACCACCAGACATGTTAGTGGCATGACTTCAGATTATTTTAGCACTCAACTTTGAACTTTTCCAGTTGAAGCCCAAAATGTCATGAAAGAGACAAGCCATCTCCATTATGCCTTACACACATTTTTGGCACAGAAATCATGAGAGATAATAAATGATTTTGTTTTAAACCACTAAATTTGGGGGTGGTTTGTTACACAGCAGCAGATAACTAACATAGTCTACCACATCTTTTAATCTCTTATCTTTCAAAATTGTGTTTGCAAACTGTTACACCAGGCTCTATATGCTGTCATTCTCTCAAACATGGAACTCTGTCCCCTGCCAAATCCCTTCGTAACAGTGACCATCTCATGTCAAAGGAAACTGTCTCTTTTCCTGTCTTTTCCCACTACAATGTCTGCAGAAACCTTAGTGAAGTAATTATGTGCTTTAAGATATACTGGTTTGGGACCTGAGAAAATAAACGTGTGCCTCAGATGCCTCCAGAATGATCTTGTCTATAAAAACGCCTTAGGCCAAGTGACCTTGTCTAGAGCATGATGTGTAACTCACCAGAGCAGAGGCCTGGAGGATTTAGTGAGTCCATGAGGAGGACCTCTTTCTGCCCTGCCTGCTCTGAGCACTAGAAGCCTGAATATAATCATCACTGCATATCATCAAGTACACATACTATTCAAATCAATATCCAAAAAGGGGTTCTTTGACTCAAGACTTTCTATAGAGAACTTAATAACTGCACTGATACTTGGAAACGAGGACATTGCTATAAAGTTTATTCTAACAATTGTATTCAAGTATTACAAATACCATAAAGTGATAATTTACAGTTCTTTTAGTCACAGAATTATTTCTTCAAGTAGAATTTTTTAATGGTGAGCTCCATACATAAAACAGATGAATGGCTCAGCTTTTAAGGGGCACTTGGAAACCCAAATCCCCAGCTGCTCTGCCCTACTCTATTTCCCACTGCAGAAGTCAGTCCCAAGGAATTGCTCCAGAAACCCTACTGTGATCCAGGGGAGCAAAGTTTGTGAACCAATATTGTCATTCTTTAACTCCTCTTTAATATGAAACCAATTTTGAAACTAGTAAAAAAAAAAAAACATATAATTCCTCAGTTTGTTATTACAGGGGCATATTGTTTACAGGATCTAGGTGGGATTTCTCATAGGTTCTTTAGATTCTACCATTTCTGTGTAACTGAAGAACTCGCATGCTAACAGAAAGGGCCTTATCATTAATTTCACAGAACTGTTTCTGTAATTGCTCCAAGTAAAAAATTCAAAATGACTTATCTCTGTAACTGAGAATATTTTGCTTTTTCCTTCAGCAAGCCCTACAAGAAATGCCTGCTGATTTTTAATTATTATTGAGGGAAATTACTTGATCCTGTGTATATTTGACTGCTTCCACTTATTTGTCCCAGTTTCTAATCATTTTTCCAAGTTCCACCGATTCCATCTCCTCAAATTTACCATCTCTGTCTAACTCCTACACACACTGCTATATTCTATTCATGACCTCAGACCGAGTTTTTACCTCCTAGCTCACCTCCATGCTTTCTGTTCCATGCCCTTTCTACTTTTTAAATACTGATGACAGAATAATTTCCAAAATCATTATGACCTCTCCTGTTCAGGTATTTGCATGCACCGCCTGATTGGGTAAAGATCTTTGCTCGATTGGCAAAGTTTTCCAGTCTGATATTCGCGTGCAGTTTTTATCATGACTCTTCACAAACCCTATACACCAACCAACACCAATATCATTTGGCTCACCTAAAAGGATTTGATGATGCTGAGAGAAACTCAATGGCTAAAAGAAAAAAGTAACTAGATGAAGAAAGCAGAGTGAAAAATGCATAAGAATTGTAAAATAAATAGGAATTTTATTCAATAAAGATATATAGTATCAAGTCCATTGAATTTTCAAATCAGAATAAAAATGGAAACATGATCATTGTTAATATTCACAGCATCCCTAGCATCCAAATATTAAAATTAGATCTGAGTTCAGGGTGTTATATATACGCATTTCTGTTTCACTGCTTTTTGGAAAAATGGCCATTATTCCATGGTAGTAATAAAAGTAGTTTTAGCAGCTGCAGAAATTCTATTTATTATATACCCAGCAGTGTGTTTATATTACTTATTAATCACACCAACTCAGAGCATAAGTCCAACTTCTACTCTCTTTAATAGATAGGGAAACTGAGGTGAAGAAAATTTTTTAAAAAATTTAATTAACCTACCCTATGGACCCACAGCTTCTTAGTGGCATTGAGGCACTAAGCTAAGCTAAGCGGTGCCTTCAGAGCCAACATTCCCAACCATTATTCCAAGCTGCATTCAAACGTTCTCATGGATATCTGTTGAAATAGTGGACGAGTGAAATTTATGTGCACTTCCTTCCAGCTCTCTCACAGAAATGTGGTGGGGAATGCTAAAGGATACTACAGGGAAGGATACATGTCTCGGGTTTGTGTCCATTTTACCTTCTCATTTGCCACTCATTCTTTTTGTACCCTGTTCTTGGCCTATCACTGTGACTCCCTGTGTCTGTCTCTGAATATGTTTGGGAAATCTGGGGAACTATATGAACTGTTAGAGGTATGGTTTGTGCTAACCTGCTGATCTCGCCCTATCTCCATGTTCTACTCTGCTAACTACCCTGGTATATTGAACTCTGATAAGAGGTCCTCCTATATATGGGCATCCTCAGCCATATCCAACAACCCTACCCAGGTCCTACACTTAGCCTTTCTCCATCTTTTTCCCAAGCCTGTCAGTTATGGTGTGTATACCCCTGCCACTACAAGCCGACTCCCTAGAGCCCTCATACACCCACATACCTGTGGAGATCTGAGGAGGCAGGAGATGGGTTGTTTTCGCCCAACCCACAATAACTATCCCTAATTCTCTTTAAGAAAAAGAAAAGTTTTCTAATAAATTTAAACTCTTTCATGTCTTGAGTTTGGTGATCATGTTAAGAAGAAAGCCAAATTTTGATCACCTTTCTACTAAGAAAAAAAATAAATCACTTCCAAATATGTGAAATTTCACCGATGTTCCACGTTCCATTTCAATGCTCTTATATCCGAAATCCCCAAGGACACAGAAAATATTGACATATTTTCTCCCCTTTCTACTCTTCTAATTTACAGAAGTTTCGATTTGCTCAGGTTCTGATTTTCTACATGAACTGTAACTAAGTTTCATAATATCTGTGATAGAGCCCTGATACTACATGTGAGCAGGCTATGTGTTTTAACATAATTTTGTGGCTTTTTCCATGAAGACTTAAAGTGCAATTAAAAGACATGCAAGTTGTGGGTACTTAAAATAAGAAAGAAATCACTTAAAAGCATATGTGTTTATATTAAAGTAATAATACTGTATAACTTCATATGTAAGATAATTATCTTGTTGAGAATTTGCTATGATGCTCAATGTCTGGGTTTAGTGTCAAAAGATCAACAGTGAAGCTCTGGGGAAGTCTTCTTAGCTGAAAGGAAACACTGAAACAAAATATTTCCCATCTTTAGTTTTATAGGTGTGTTTCCACAAAAGGATGCAGTAGTTGCTTCTTAGGAGGGGTTATTTTGGTTTGGAAGAAGATATATTAATAAGAGAATTGTACTTAATGAAAATATAATGAGAGTGAGATAATAAAAATATACTCAGAGGAAAATGAAACTAAATATTATAAAGAGTGATTAAATATAACCCTAAACATTATCTGAACCAATATAAATTAATTTCATATAAAGTATGTAAAATATATAAAATAATTATACTTTAATTCAGGGACCTCATTAAAAACATAATATTGTTGTATTAATAAACACTGTTAAATGTCTGTCAAAAAGTTTCAGGTCTACTGGTCAGGATATTCCAGTGCATGCTGTAGTCAGAACAATCCCCAAATCTCAGTGGCACATTATAAGGAGTATATTTCTCAGTCACATAAATTCCACTGTGGGTACAAGTAGCTCTTCAGGGCTGCAGCTAGTATTCTAGACTTCTCTAAACTTATGGTACCTCCTATATAAATTTATCATTCCAACTCAAATTTTATTGGTCAAAGCAAGCCCCATGACCACACAGAACTCCACGGAGGCAGAGAAGTACAGTTCTTTCTGTGTCTAGAAAGTTATTTTGGTGAATAACTGTAACATTGACCACGAAAGTCAACTGGATTTTCATAATCGCTGACAAATGCCCTCTGTCTCTGTTTGCAAAATCAAATTGTCATCAGGTTACTTTATGAATGTAAGATGAGAACAAGGGTGGTTAAATTATTTTCTTCTCTTATGCCATCAAGTAATTATGTCTATACTAGTATAATACAACATAGACAAAATATTAATATAAATAATATCTGAGTTTATAAACAGCTTCTAAAAATGTTAAATGAATTGGATTAACCAGTCAAAATATATTACCTGAGAACCCATAAGGAAGTTACCAGTGTTTAACATACTTAGGGCATGGACAAAACCAAAAAATAAGCTATTGTCAGACATAAATAAAAAGCTAGGCACATATTATGTATTATGTTAGAAATGGGTTGACCACAAAATTGTAGAAATCAATCTGACCAACTCCTTCATTTGAACAAAATGTTATATAATTAATACAATTAAAGGAAACCTCTATGATAATGAGTTAAGTGAAATATAAAAAGTTCAACTGCATATGTAACACATAGAATTGTTTTATATCAAGGTCACTGAAGTAAGCTGGCACAACTAGTTATCCAGGAGTCTGTAGGATAAAACTGAGACTTCCATATCTGTCCTGATCCAGCTATACCTTTGTGCTACCTGGCAGTTGTCCACACAGATGGTCAAGAGGCACATGAAAAGATGCTCAACATCACTGATTATTAGAGAAATGCAATTCAAAACTACAATGAGGTATCACCTCACACTGGTCAGAATGGCCATCATCAAAAAATCTAAACATTAAATGCTGGAGAGGGCGTGAAGAAAAGGGAACATTCTTGCACTGTTGGTGGGAATGTAAATCGATACAACCACTATGGAGAACAGTATGGAGGTTCCTTAAAAACCTAAAAATAGAATTACCAGACGACTTAGCAATCCCACTACTGGGCATATACGCTGAGAAAACAATAATTCAAAAATACACATGTACCCGAGAAGATGTGGTACATATATACAATGGAATATTACTCAGCCATAAAAAGGAATAAAATTGGGTCATTTGTAGAGATGTGGATGGACCTACAGTCTGTCATAGAGTGAAGTACGTAAGAGAAAAACATATATCGTATATTAACACATATATGTGGAATCTAGAAAAATGGTACAGGTGAACATATTTGCAGGGCAGGAATAGAGATGCAGATGTAGAGAATGGACATGTGGACACACGGGGGAAGGGGAGGGTGGGATGAACTGGAAGATTAGGGTTGACATATATACACTACCATGTGTAAAATAGATAGCTAGTGGGAACCTGCTGTATAGCACAGGGAGCTCAGCTCAGTGCTCTGTGATGACCTAGATGGGTGGGATGGAGGGGAGGGAGGTCAAAGAGGGAGGGGATATATGTATACATATAGCTGATTCACTTTGTTGTACAACGGAAACTAACACAACATTGTAAAACAACCCTACTCCAATTAAAAAAAAAGAATATATAGGGATGAAGCAAACCCTGTGGTTCCGTGATTTTTAGCACAGTGGCCATCATTTTAGTAAATCTTTCAGCTAGTAGATGTGCATTTTCTAAGGCTGTGGAGTTTGGGTCAGGAGAATACTAGGGTTAAGGTAAACTGGCATTTAATTTCTCCTTCCCCCCAAAGGGGGCTTCCTGCTGTTTCCTCATCTGGCCTAACTTTCCATATACTCCCTTCCCACGTCCAACAGTTTAAAAATTTACCCTACTCTGATTTGACAACAGGGCTGGATGGGTAATGGTAGCCTGTAGAAAATGGAATAATATGTATCTAAATTTCCAATGTTGCTGTATTTATAACTTAAATTCAAGCAATTCTGAAAGTTCTAAAGTAAAAGAGTAAAAGTCTATCTCTTAACTCCATCCTTATCCCACCCTCCAGACAAAATACTTTATTCTACAAATTCAAATATGGTGACATAATCTGAACATACCATTCAAAGTCATAATACTTTTTAATAAAAGTATTAAGAGAACAATACATTATCTGTTACCTTTGTGTAGTACAATACTACAGAGAGTGGGTATTTTGCTTTCACTTTGCAATTATGATACAAAAACTAGATATAAACACAAAACCAAAGTTTGGAAAATTTGATATTAACCAAATTAGTGATAATCACCATTTAATTTAGAAGGAAAATACCTTAATAAAATACAATTGGAGATCTGGATTTCCATTTTATGTCCTAAAATAAATTGCCAATTCTTTATTATACTTTGATCTTTAATATTTTTTAAGCTGATGAAACATTTTCTACTACAGAAATGTTATTAACTTACCAACTCAATGGGGCTTAATCGTGAATAATTTTTAACATTCTTAACGTTGTACACCACCCATAGGAGTTTTCAGTGAATCAGTTCCCACAGCTCAACCAGTGCTTTTATAAGTATATCTAGCTTTAAGCAATTATTGCAATTTTAGAAACCACAGGCATTTTGATTTTTCTCCAAATGAATTAATTTAGTTCTAGTAATTGGTCATGGCCTTTGTTCAGAAGTTCCAATTCAGTAACCCAGTATTAAAACTTGATTCTTCTTCTCTTGTCCACTCTGCATTATGGATTCTATATTACATAAAGATTAATCCTCCAATCCCAACACAGTCAGGTCATTTCACCACTAAACTCATTTCATTGGCTACCCTTCACATATCTATAATTCCATTTTCTTCCTCATTGTCTATAAGGTGCTTGCCCCCTCATCAACTCCATTTAGTCCCATTTCCCCTCTGTTCACTAGGCTCTAGCCACAATGGTAAATTTTTAGAAGAAAGTATATGGGAAACATGAATATACTGTACTGCATTGAACAGATATTTTCTAAACAGTACTCCAGTGACTAGATACAGCTCTTGTCGCTTCAAAAGCTACACATCTTATTCTTCACTGTTTACTACTTAAAGAACCAGCAGCAACTTAATACTAGGCATTACAGCATCATATATTTTAGTCATTTTTATGTTATTTCTAGAGGCATCTGCCATAATGTTTAAGTGGAAATTGATTCAGTTTCTGCTGTACAGCTTACATTATAAGTGTATGTAGGCAGCCATTTAAGATCAAGAAGGAATTTAAAATTTCCATTTCTGAGATGATATGCTCTTAAAATTTAGAGTTCACAGATATAAGGCTCTACAGATAGAATTAATTTGAATTCTATGAAACTAGAAGTCTATACCATAATTTTGTAATTAATTATTCATATATGTTCACCTTAATTATTTAAACCAATTTACTTGTTAACTATATCCTTTTAACAATGTTCTTTATGCTAGAGAGAGTTATAACACAGAAAGATTCTTAGCTTTTACTCTAGCTTCTCCTTGGGACCTCAAGAGATTTAATGTGTCAGTCTAGCTCTTGTAAATGCCCTAGCTACAGCTCTTTTTATTATGTTCTCATATAATCTTCTCATGTCAAGGGTCTTCACTCGTTTGGAGCATACTTTTGGGCTTAGACAGAGACTCTGCAGACTCAGCATATTTCTGTATTGTGTCTTTGAGAACTATTGCTAGGAGAGACTTGAATAACTGACACAAAACAGCCATTAGATGACACACAAAGGATTTGATGAACTGATATGATATCCTCCCAAGCAAATTTTAAAAATCAGAATTCAAACTCTCCTTGTAAGTAACAAAATTAGACAAACATATTTTCTTCTTGTTCTTTTTAATACTTTTGCTATTTTACATCTGTTTGATTTCAAGAGGTCATAATAAAACCTGAGTTGTGGTATTTTCTAACATGATTCAAATCTATTTGTTCATGACATAACTGTATATGTATAAAATCCAAAAGAATTATTATAAAGCAAAACAAAACCAAAACACTATTGATCTAATAAGTGAATTCAGCAAAGTCTCAATATAAAGGGTTGACATAAAAAAGTACATATGTATACAACATACAGTAGCAACACAAATAGAAAATAAAATTTCAACATTAATGCTGGAGTTTACCAAAATTAAGACTGTTTATGAAAATAAACTGTTAAAATAAATAAAAAAGCAAGCCACTGACTGGGAGAAAATATTCCACATTACATATATCAGACAAAAAGATGCGTATCTAGACCTATACTGTCTCTTTTGCCACTAGTCACATGTGGCTATTTAAATCAAAATTAAAAATTCTGTTCCTTGGTCATACTAGCTTCATCTTAAGTGCTCAGTGGTCGTATCTGGCTAGTGGACAGCATATAAAGTTCTATTGGACAGAGCTAACCTATATAACAAAGAACTTTTTAAAAGCAATTAATGAAAATACTATGCCCACAAACTGGGAACAACCCAAATTTATAATCAATAGGTGAAGAATAAATAATGCTAACTTTATAAAATGAAATACTACTTACTAATAAAAAGAAACACAATTCTCATCAATATTAAACATGGAAGAATTGCAAAGGCCTTATGTTGAACCACAAAGGCCAGATCTACGTATCATGTGATTCCATTTAGGTGAAGGTTAAGAACTTATAAAACTGACCTACGGAGACTGAAAACATAGTTGTTACCTTTAAGAGGGATAGAGAGAGTATGAGGGAACTTTCTAGAATTAATAGCCACCACACACACACATGTGTAGCCAATACTTCAGAGAAGATGATCACCTTCATCGACCATCAAAGAATCAACTGCAAATTAATCACAAAAACCAATACTAGTATGCACCAACCCAAATGTCTAAAATAAAAACTGCAGTCACCAGTGCAGTTACTAATGCTGAAGAGTCAGGAGTAACTGGAACACGCATACACTCCTGCTGGGATTGTAAATTGGTATGACCACTTTGGAAAACGCTTTAGCAATATGTGATAAAGCTAAATATATGCATATGTTATGAACCAGCAATTCCACTCCTAGATATTTACTCCAGAGAAATTCATACATCTGTTTGCCAGGAAACATATAGAAGAATATTCATAGCAGCACTATTTATAGTAACTCTAAAGAGAAACAACATAAATGTTCTTTAACAATATAGGGGGTCAATGATATAATATCCGTATGATGAATTTCTATACAGCAAGAAAAATGAACAAATCACAACTACATGCATCAACATGTTTGAATCACACAAATACAGTGTCAAGTAAAAGGACCCAGGCAGAAAAACAGTTCATACTCTGATGCCATTTATATAAAGTTTAAGAATAGACTAAACTCTTTTTTTTTTTTTTTTTTTTTT
>NC_041221.1:91450895-91453201 GCF_002837175.3 Physeter macrocephalus | reverse complement strand
GGGCGCGAACCCGGTTCGCCTGCATCGGCAGGCGGACGCGCAACCACTGCGCCACCAGGGAAGCCCCTAGACTAAACTCTTCTATGGTGTTAGGATAATGATTATCTTTTGAGGGCAGGAAGAACAGGAAGTGGTGTAAGGGAGCCTCTGAGGTGCTGATAATGTTCTAGTTTTAGTTCTAAGTACTGCTTACATGGTAGTTCACTTTAAAGAAACTCATCACTTCTGTACTGTTCTGACATGTGCTATCTTCTCTACTTAATTTACACTTAAAATATTTATGAAAGAACTTTTGTTCATCAAAATATGCCACTGAGAAAGTGAAAAGAAAGAACGAGAGAATATATTTGCAGTGCATGGAACAGATCTATTGTATCAGGGAAAGTTTATTGATGGTTCCTTATGAGTTACTAAATGGCTGCCTTAACATCCATCATCTCAGATAATCTTCACAGCAACTGCATGATTAACCCCATTTTACTGAGGAAAGTAAGGCTTAGAAGGTTTGAGTGATTTTCCTCAGGTCACAAACACAGGCTGACTTCAAACTCA
Source organism: Physeter macrocephalus (assembly GCF_002837175.3). Taxonomy (NCBI): domain Eukaryota; kingdom Metazoa; phylum Chordata; class Mammalia; order Artiodactyla; family Physeteridae; genus Physeter; species Physeter macrocephalus. The sequence continues at coordinate 91,452,649 of NC_041221.1, read as the reverse complement.
CGCTCTCAAGATCATAAGTCATACAGTAAACTGCTGGAAGGATTTGCCCAGCCATTCTTCAAGCAATAATTATATATCTATTTTTCTTCAGACTGTATAATATAAAGAATTAAGATAGATCTTCAAATGTACATATGTACATACAGGTAATATACTCCCTGAACTATTGCACAAAGAGAAGCAATATGGTATATCAGAGCACAAGTTCTGGAGTAAGGACTCCTGGGTCCATCAATCATTGCCTGGTCTTGGAAAGTAACTGCTCTCAATCTTGGTCTCCTCCTCGGTAAAATGGTAGTACTTTCATATGTATCTAGAACAGTGCTTGGCCCTATGGAATGAATGAGTACTCTTTTAACATGACAAAGTGGTAAGTACTTATAATGAATATTCTTTTTTTTTAAGATTCTATGTAGAGAATCTATCTATCTATCTTTTGGCTGCGTTGGGTCTTCATTGCTGCATGCAGGCTTTCTCTAGTTGCGGCGAGCGGGGCTACTCTTCATTATGGTGCACGAGCTTCTCATTGTGGTGGCTTCTCTTGTTGCAGAGCACGGGCTCTAGGTGTGCAGGCCTCAGTAGTTGCAGCATGCAGGCTCAGTAGTTGTGGTGCGTGGGCTCAGTAGTTGTGGCTCGTGGGCTCTAGAGCACAGGCTCAGTAGCTGTGGTACAAGGGCTTAGTTGCTCCACGGCATGTGGGGTCTTCCCAGACCAGGGATTGAACCCGTGTCCCCTGCATTGGCAGGCAGATCCTTAACCACTGCGCTACCAAGGAAGTCCCCTGAATATTCTTTTAAATATGTTTAAAAGTATGAAATATTATCACGTGCAGTCTAGTGTGTTGCACAATTTAATTTGAAGCTGAGTAATAGTTTTGTGTTTCAATACATTTTATAATGTGCAGAACAGGTCTACTGTATAATAAATGGAATCCATCATGTATAAGAAAAAGTAACTAGTGGAAATATAACAAAACCTATTTTTATGAAAAGATTATATAATGTATAGCATAACAGTTTTAGATATATTTTAATTTCAAAATAAATATAAAACATGAATAAATAAAAGTTTAATAGCAATTTGTTACTCCTTTGACTTAATACCAGAAGGTAAGTCAAAAAGTGTCTGTCCATCTTCACAGTATTTGAGATTTTTAAATCCATACATATATGTGTGTGTTTTCAACCTTTAAAACTCCAATTTTTGGAAAGTATTTCAGGCCACCACTTATTTCATTTCTGGAATCTGATATTAGTATAGCAAATTTGGACATGTTATTCCTTTCCAAATGAATTAAAGCACATATTTGTATAACTACTTTTGAACTCATTTGCAGAGAATTATTCAAAGTGTTTATTCAAATGAATTATAATGCCAATTTTTTAAAAAGCCAAGTTTTTGATCCAATATTTTCTAGTGAGATGACATAGGCATTTTCTCTCAAATGATATTAACAAATTGGTGTCTCTCATAAGTAAAAATCATCTCTTCGTGTATTATACCAACATTGTCTTCTGATCTCCCTATAGTACACCAGACCTCTATATTCACCAAGCAGTCTTAAACTTACTGTGACTTAAATCAAGAAGATTGTTTAATTCATGATGATCATTGCCATATCCATGACTTGCTCCATTTTTAATATTTTAGCATCCCCCCCAAAAAAATGTTCCTGGAGAATAATGCAATGAAGAGAACTATGTTCAAAATAGTGTCACCTTGGGCTTCCCTGGTGGCGCAGTGGTTGAGAATCC
>NC_041221.1:91442209-91450862 GCF_002837175.3 Physeter macrocephalus | reverse complement strand
CCTCTAGGGCTTCCCTGGTGGTGCAGTGGTTGAGAGTCCACCTGCCGATGCAGGGGACACGGGTTCGTGCCCCGGTCCGGGAAGACCTCACATGCTGCGCAGCGGCTGGGCCCGTGAGCCATGGCCACTGAGCCTGAGCGTCTGGAGCCTGTGCTCCGCAATGGGAGAGGCCACAACAGTGAGAGGCCCGCGTACCACACACACACAAAAAAATAGCGTCACCTTGAATTTATCTCATAATCAGACCAGCCTCAATAGCAACCAATGAAAAGAAATCATCTTTTGTGGTTTTGCCTTATTTACATTAACTTTCCAAGACATTTCTTAACATATAAAAATATTTTTTTATTGTTGTATTCAGAGACACTAGATCAAAAATGTCTTTAATCACATTGTTGTTGGTTGAATCATGTAGCCCCATATTCATATGTTGAAATAATATAGGGCTACATACCATAACCACCAGTTCCTCAGACTGTGGCCTTATTTGGGAAAAGGGTCACTGCAGATGTAATTAGTTAAATTGACGTAATACTAGAGTAGGGTGAGCCTCTAATTCAATATGACTGATATCCTAATACTGTAAAAAATTTTGATGCAGAGGCACGCACACAGGGAGAACACTGTGTAAATACTGGAGATACACTGCCACAAGCCAAGGAAATACCAGAGGTTAGGAGAAAGATCTGGAATAGATTCTTCCCTAGTACCTTCTAAAAGAAGCATGGCCCACTGACACCTCGATCTTAGACTTTTGGCCTCCAGAACTATGATACAGTACCTTTCTGTTGTTTAACCTACTCGGTTTGACATACTCTGTTATAACAGCCCTAGCAAACTAATATATACATCATATACTTTTTAAGACCATTAGTAAAATTAAGTGACAGGAATTAACTGAAATGGTAGGCACCTACAAATTATTTCTCTTTTCACTTAACTTCTAAGTTCAGCTGCATATGCAAGACTAAATGAAGCAATACTACTAATTAGACTATCTTTGGAAATGCTTCTTTCTGTTTGGAACACATAATTCTTACATTGCTAAGTAGACAATATTTTTTAAACTTTCCATCTGAAAATTATGGTATCAGGTTTATATTTTTAGTTGTTAAATAGTTTTACTTCATAATACTGACATTATTTCATTTGCATTCCAAAAAAAAAGACTACTGAAATCTTATTTATTCAATTTCACTGAAGTTTTTATCATATATCTTTTCTGAAGTGTACTTAGAGTTCTTACTACAGATATTTTCACAATGACATATTTTCAATAAAGGTACACTCTGCACATTAAACAGATACCAGTAATCTATACCCCCATCAAGAAAACATTTACTCCAATTTTCCTTGAATCATATAGCCTATTGGATGATCTATTATGTCAATTTCTAAATAAAAGTTTTAAGTTCTTTTAAGAAAGAACACAATGTAATGACAAACAATGCCCAGCCCCAGTGTTGGGAGACAAGAGGATGTAATGGAGCTTCCTGAGATCATGTCCTGTATACAGGGAGTGTCAGCCATTCAGTTCCAGTGACATCCTCCTAGCATGTTGCCAGATCTGCCAATTTTAAATGATAGTAAATTTTAAGAAAACTCAGTGGAGATTTAAAAAGGAAGCATGTGTTTGGTTCATTTATGGCTTCTGGGATTCCAGTTAGACACTTTTGATCTGTTACTGTCACTAGGTACTCACAGAAACTTAGACTCAAAATAGCCAAGCTTTTGTTTGTTTGTTTTTGAGCCTGTGGCCTTCGTTCATGGCCTCCCAGGCTGAGACATGACTCCTGATCAAAGCAGAAAAACCAGAGGTTGTGGACTCCAGGTTACATTCCCTGATTCCTCCACCCCAGGCACCCTCCTGTGAGCCACACGTGTAGGTAGCGCTGGCCTGTGATGATCCTCTGGGAAAGGCCAAAGGGTGCAAATGCCCCACCCCTGGATGAAGTCACCAGGGAGAAGGAAGTTCATGTCCAGCAGAATATAAGCCTAGGTTCCCAGAAGACTGGGATGGAGGAAGAGCCTACTGCCACCACCATGGGGCCTGGGGAAATTCCATGCGCTCCTGGGCTCATGGGAACTGGCAAAGGGAAGCTTCAGCATGGAGTTCTAGGAAGGTGTGACTGGGAGGGATGGGTCATTTCTCTACCCCTGTGAGGGGAGGTAGGCATGGAGGGAGAACTTAGGGATCTCAGAGGATGGGAGGGCCCTTCAGTGCCCATTATTGCAGACCTGGAGGCCCATCTGAGTGACCATTTCAAATAACCCTTCTCCTTGGTCCTGACTGAGCACCAGAGATAGCTAAAAGCACTGATCAGGCATGCCATGTCCCAGCCTTCCTCAGAACCAGCTGACTTTGCTCTACCTTAGCCAGCTCTCTCCTGATATGTCTGTCCTGCCTTAGGTCCTTCTTCTCCTCTAGGGCACATTGGGGCATAATTATTCTTTAAACTCGATCCTTTTTTTGTAATTTTTGCCTCATCATGATTTCACCTAGACATCCAAGAGCAGAAATCCTGCCATCACAGACTTACACATCCAAACAGTACTTCTGTTTTTACTTTTTCAAAACCTTAAACCTATCCTTCTCCTTCAAATTCTACCTTTTTACAGATTATCATCATCAATATTCTTTTTAAAGTTCTATTAATACATTTCCCCTCTAACACCAGAGTTCCCTTTCTGCAACAAAAACTATATATATATATGTGTGTGTGTGTGTGTGTATATATATATATATATATATATATATATACACACACACATGAATACTTTTAATCAGAGATATTTAAATTCCAAAATGGAAAAGTATAAAACAGAAAATTAAACCAATAAATAAATGAATACCAGTTGGTTACTTCTTTAAGTTGGTATCAAAAGTCTGACACTTTTTCATTTGCACTAAGATCTCAGTGTCAGGGATTATATTTTTCAAGATCCATAGCATTCCAGGCCCCTTGCAAAATGGTGACTGGGATAAACTGGTTAACAAAACTGGTAGGACTCTACCTTCTTAAACCTTATATTTTATTAGATAAAATTTAGTTATATAGACAAAAAATGTGTATAATATTTAAATATATGGCCTAGTATATAAAAATCCAAATTCCTAAGACTTCTTGGTCTTTCATGTTTTTGTACATGCTGCACCTTTTCAAAAGCATTTTGTATCACCCCAGACAAAATATGAGAGCAGAGTTTGAGCTATGAGCTATGAGCTACTACTATGAGCTCCTTGAGAGCAGCGTTTGCATCATTCTCCTTCATACCCTGACTTTCTTGCATAAGCCTGGGACATAATGAGTAATCACATTTTTAATCAAAAATGATTATTCTTTATATTGTTCTTTACTTGATCATTTCTTTAACCTCTATAAATTCCTAAGGGGAAGAACTGTTCTTGTTCTCTCTCTCTCTCTCTCATATATATATTCTCTTTCTCTAGAACTACTCTTTCTATTTCTCTAGAATTACTGCTGAGTTTATAGAGGAATCTTAACAGTATTATACTGAATGCCTGATCATTTTCAACATGCTGGACCAGGTTCCCCTGGAAAGAGCTAATAGTGCTTTTGTAAGATATATACATTCCTTCAATAGTCTCAGTATTCTGTACCCTACAGAGAAGTGTGCTAAAACCTTCTGAAACTCATCACTTTTACCTATATAATTTTAAAGAGGCTGATAAAAATGATTTGTGGTTGTTTCAACAGTTGCATTGATTATGCTAAATGACTAACCTGTAAAATGATGTAGAAAGTACAGATAAAGGGAGATAAATAAAACAAATCATCCCTAAATGGTCAATTTTAATGGAGTCATACACTGAATAAATTACACATGGAAAGAATCCGATTTAGTTTTTGACTTGAAGCATCTATTCCTTCATTCAAATGACTCTGTATACTGTATATCCTAAGAATATAGGGTACTTTTTAACATTTCTTTAAAACAAATAATTAGCATTCCTTATTCCCAACTGAGAAATAAATTTGGCCATATATAAATCTGATAGTTTGATTATATTATTAAGTAAAAAGTTTGAATGAGATCTAGGAATTATTAGGTCTGTCTCACATCCTTTCTTACACTATTGTAGCTTATAAATTCCAGAAATATCTTAATCCCTGTGATAAATCAATTAACTAAAATCAGTACTGTACTTTGCCAGATAGACAGTGAATTGGCACCTACCGCCAGACAATGAATTATGACATAATACTATGTAACATCTTTATATTTCATTTAAACAGTGATATATAACATCAGTTTGTATAATGTAATAGACCTTTCAGAAATTATAAACTTAGGATAAGTGTGTACTAAAAGAAAATAATGGAAGATGGTGGAGAAGTAGGAGGAGGTGGAGTTTCTCTCTCTTCACAAATGCATCAAGAATACATCTACAGATGGAACAATTCTCACAGAGCACCAGCTGAACACTAGCAGAAGACCTTGGATGCCAGAAAGGACAGGAAAGATCCCCACCTAACCAGGTAGGACGAAAGAAAGAAGAAGGGAAAAAGAAGAGGAGAGGAAGTGGGATGGAACCTGCACCCCTTGTGGGGAGCTGAGGAAGAGGAGAGGTTCCCGCATGTGGGGAAGGCCGCTTACCAATGGGGAAATTAGCTGGGACAGAAGGGGAGCATATGAGGCTCTTGGAGGAGGGTGAAGCAGCCGGTCTGTGGTAGAAAGAACAGAGTGAGACTTATGCAGATGGTATGTGTCACAGCTCTGTGTGCTCCAGACTGGGACGTGTGCCCACCGGTACTCACAAGGTCTGGGAGCTGGAACATGGGGACTGGAGAGCAAACCTGGGGAAAGGACTGCCATTGGCTGTGAGGAGACAGCCTGAGGGGTTGGAAGGAAGGAAATCTGCAACCAGGAATGCTTATGAGGAAACTTGGTCTGCCATAGAAACAAGGTACTGCTGTTGAGTGATACGCAGGGGGTGGAGCCACCATTGTAGCCTCCCTCTCCCCATGCACCACCCCTGCCCCCCAGGCACTAGGAAAGGTCCCTACCAGGGCTGGCCTCCTCACACCTGCTGCTGGGCACTAGGAAAGGCCACCAGGGCCTGATCCTCTCATGACGGCTGCTGGGCTAGGAAAGGCTCCCATTAGAGCTGGATCTCTTGCATCCATGACCGCTGGCTAACCTGTGCACCTCCTCAATGGTGGGACCGGATCTCTCACGGCCACTGACCCACCCACCCCCATGTACCTGGTGCCACTGGGGTTCCTGTGATTCTGGCAGCCATGCGACCTCCATGCCCTGTCCTCACCAGAGCAGACCTGAGTGCTCCAGGGCAGCCTCAGGAGCAGACCCCTGTGGGTGGCCCACACCCAGAGGTGGGGCTAAAACAACAGCTGAGCCCAAGAGGCGGGGTGACTAGGGAAGAGGAACAAAAATTTTTCCGTGCAGCTACATAAGCTGCATATTAAATCCCCACAATTAGCATGCTAAGCTCTGCGTCTATGGAATATTTAAAGGGACAAAAAGTGTTCCCACAACTGAGAATGGTCTAGCCCTAGCAGCTGTGGACTTTGGGGGTAAGTACATGTGGGAATTGGGTCAGGTCAGAGTCTGAGCTGCCCCTACAGTGACCACAGTGGGTCCAGAGACCTACCCAAACGTATTGGAGGGCCTCCTGGGGAGGCAGAGTTCGGCTGTGGCTCATGGCGGGGGCAAAGACACTGACAGCTGAAACCTCAGGAAAATATTATTATTACTATTGTTTTGTTCTGTTGTTGTTTTATTACTTTTTAGTTTTAATTAAAAATTTTTTTTAATATATTTTTATTTTTTTCATTTTTCTATTTTTACTTTACTTTTCATTGCTTTGTGTTTTTTCTTTGTTCTGTTTTTAATCTTTTAAAAATCATTTTTGTGTGTTTTATGTTTTCTTTGCTTTTTTTTTTTTTAGTTTGTATTCTACCTTGTCTCCTGTTTTTTGTTTTTGATAGTTTTCTTTTTAATTGTTTGATTTCATTTTGGGGTCCTATTGTTTGTCTGGTGGTTCTCTTCTTTTTTGTTTTCCTTGTTTTTCTTTTTTTTATGTATGTGTGTGTGTTTGTTACTTTTTGGTTTTGTTTGGTTTTGCTTTTACCATATGCCTTGGGTTTTATCCATCTGTTCGTTTTCTTTTTTAAAAATTGTTGTTGCTGTTTGTTTGCTTTTGTCTTTGCTATTTCTCTTGGGTTTTGTTTGTCTGTTTGTTTTCTCCCCCATCCTGCCCCCCCCCTTTTTTTTTGCCACACTGTGCAGCTTGCAGGGTCTTGGTTCCCCAGCCAGGGGTCGGGCCTGAGCCTCCAGGGTGGAAGCTCCGAGTCCAGGATGCTGAACCATCAGAGAATTCCCAGCCCCAGGGAGTATTAATTGGCAAGAGCTTTCCCGGAAGTCTCCATCTTGACTCCAAGACCTGGCTCCATCCAACTGCCTGCAGACTCCAGTGCTGGACACCTCACACCAAAAAACAAGCAAGACAGGAACACAAACCCACCCATCAGCAGACAGGCTGCCTAAAATCATACTAAGCTCACAGACACTCCAAACCACACCACCTGATGTGGTCCTGCCCATCAGAGGAACAAGATCCAGCCCCACCCACCAGAATGAATGCCAGTCCCTCCCACCAGGGAGCCTACAGAATCCCTGAACCAACCTTGCCCACTGGGAGCAGACACCAGAAGCAAGAGGAACAATGACCCTGCAGCCTGCAGAAAGGAGACCTCAAACACAGTAAGTGAGACAAAATGAGTAAAGAAATATGTTGCAGATGAAGGAGCAAGATATAAACCCACAAGGCCAAATAAATGAAGAGGAAATAGGAAATCTACCTGAAAAAGAATTCAGAATGATGACAGTAAAGATGATCCAAAATCTCAGAAATAGAATGGAAGCACAGATAAAGAAAATACAAGAAATGGTTAACAAGGACCTCAAAGCACTAAAGAAAAACAGAGATGAACAACACAATAACTGAAATTAAAAATACACTAGAAGGAATCAACAGCAGAAAAATGTAGACAGAAGAACGGATAAGTGAGATGGAAGATAGAATGGTGGAAATAACTGCCACAGAGCAGAATAAAGAAAAAAGTATGAAAAGAAATGAGGACAAACCCAGAGACCTCTGGGACAACATTAAATGCACCAACATTCTAATTGGGGGGGTCCCAGAAGAAGGAGAAAAAGAGAAAGGGTCTGAGAAAATATTTGAAGATATTATAATTGAAAACTTCCCTAACATGGGAAAGGAAACAGCCACACAAGTCAAGGAAGCACAGAGTCTGATATGGAATAAACCCAAGGATAAACATGCTGAGACACATATTAATCAAACTAATGAAAATTAAAGACAAAGAAAAAATATTAAAACAGCAAGGGAAAAGCAACAAGTAACATACAAGGGAATCCCCATAAGGTTATCAGCTGAGTTTTCAGCAGAAACTGTGCAGGCCAGAAGGGAGTGTCAGGATATATTTAATGTGATGAAAGGGAAAAACCTACTACCAAGATTACACTAGCCAGCAAAGATCTCATTCAGATTTGATGGAGAAATCAAAAGCTTTACAGACAAGTAAAAGTTAAGAGAATTCACACCACCAAACCAGCTGTACAACAAATGCTAAAGGAACTTCTCTAGGTGGGAAACACAAGAGAAGAAGAAGAAAAAGACTTACAAAACAAGCCCAAAACTACAAAGAAAATGGTAATAAGAACATACCTATGGATAATTACCTTAAATGTAAATGCATTAAATGCTCCAACCAAAAGACACAGACTAGTTGAATGGATACAAAAACAAGACCTGTAATATACTGTCTACAAGAGACTCACTTCAGACCTAGGAACACACAGAGACTGAAAGTGAGGGGTTGGAAAAAGATATTCCATGCAAGTGGAAATCAAAAGAAAGTTGGAGTAGCAATATTCATGTCAGACAAAATAGACTTTAAAATAAAGACTGTTATAAGTGACAAGGAAAGACACTACATAATGATCAAGGGAACAATCCAAGAAGAAGATATAATAATTGTAAACACTCATGCACCCAACATAGAAGTACCTCAATACACAAGGCAAATGCTAACAGCCATAAAAGGGGAAATCGACAGTAACACAATGATAGTGAGGACTTACACCAAAGGACAGATCACTCAAACAAAATTAATAAGGAAGCACAAGATTTAAATGACACATTAAATGAGATAGACTTAATTGATATTTATAGGACATTCCATCCGAAAGCAGCAGAATATACTATCTTCTCAACTGCACACGGAACATTCTCCAGGATAGCTTACATCTTGGGTCACAAATCAAGCCTTGGTAATTTAAGAAAATTGAAATCATATCAAGCATTTTTTCTGACCACAACGCTATGAGATTAGAAACCAATTACAGGAAAAAAAAAAACTATAAAAAAACACAAACACATGGAGGCTAAACAATATGCCACTAAATAACCAACAGTTCACTGAAGAAATCAAAGAGGAAATTAAAAAATACCTAGAAACAAATGACAATGAAAACACAATGACCCAAATCCTATGGGATTCAGCAAAAGCAGTTCTAAGAGGGAAGTTTATAGCAATACAATCCTACCTCAAGAAACAAGAAAAATCTCAAATAAACAACCTAA
>NC_041221.1:91440970-91442151 GCF_002837175.3 Physeter macrocephalus | reverse complement strand
AAGCAACTATATGCCAATAAAATGGACAATCTGGAAGAAATGGACAAATTCTTAGAGAAGTACAACCTTCCAACACTGAACCAGGAAGAAATAGAAAATATGAACAGACCAATCACAAGTAATGAAATTCAAACTGATTCAAACTGTGAAATTTTCCAACAAACAGAAGTCCAGGACCAGATGGCTGCACAGGCAAATTCTATCAAACATTTAGAGAAGAGCTAACACCTATCCTTCTCAAACTCTTCCAAAAAAACTGCAGAGGCAGGAACACTCCCAAACTCACTCTACGAGGCCACAATCACCCTGATACCAAAACCAGATAAACATACGGCAAAAAAAGAAAATTACAGGCCACTATCACTGATGAATACAGAAGCAAAAATCCTCAACAAAATACTAGCAAACCAAATCTAACAACACATTAAAAGGATCATACACCATGATCAAGAGGGATTTACCCCAGGGATGCAAGGATTCTTCAATATATGCAAATCAATGAATGTGATACACCATACTAACAAATTGAAGAATAAAAAACACATGATCGTCTCAATAGATGCAAAAAAAGCTTTTGACAAAATTCAACACCATTTATGACAAAAAGTTTCCAGAAAGTGGGCATAGAGGGGACCTACCTCAACATAACAAAGGCCATATATGACATACCCACAGTAAACTTTATTCTCAATGGTGAAAAATTGAAAGCATTTCCTCTAATATCAGGAATAAGACAAGGTTGCCCACTCTCACAACTATTATTCAATGTAGTTTTGGAAGTCCAAGCCATGGCAATCAGAGAAGAAAAATAAATAAAAGGAATACAAATTGGAAATGAAGAAGTAAAACTGTCACTGTTTGCAAATGACATGATACTATACATAGAAAATCCTAAAGATGCCACCAGAAAATGACTAGAGCTAATCAATGAATTTAGTAAAGTCACAGGATACAAAATTAAAACACAGAAATCCCTTGCATTCCTATACATTAATAATGAAAGATCAGAAAGAGAAATTAAGGAAACAGTCGCGTTTACCATATCAACAAAAAGAATAAAATAGCTAGGAATAAACCTACCTAAGGACACAAAAGACCTGTATGCAGAAAACTATAAGATACTGATGAAAGAAATCAAAGACAACACAAACAGATGGAGAGATATACAATGTTCTTGGATT
>NC_041221.1:91439614-91440899 GCF_002837175.3 Physeter macrocephalus | reverse complement strand
AGAATCAATATTGTGAAAATGACTATACTACCCAAAGCAATCTACAGATTCAATGCAATCCTTATCAAATTACCAATGGCATTTTTCACAGAACTGGAACAGAAATTTTTACAATTTGTATGGAAACACAAAAAAACCAAAATAGCCAAAACAATCTTGAAAAAGAAAAACGGAGCTGGAGGAATCAGGCTCCCTGACCTCAGAATATACTACAAAGCTACAGTAATCAAGACAGTATGGTACTAGCACAAAAACAGAAATATCGATCAATGGAAGAGGATAGAAAGCCCAGTGATAAACTCACGCACCTATGGTCACCTTGTCTATGACAAAGGAGGCAAGTATATACAATGGGGAAAAGACAGCCTCTTCAATAAGTGGTGCTGGGAAAACTGGACAGCTACATGTAAAAGAATTAAATTAGAATACTCCCTTACAGCATACACAGAAATAAACTCAAAATGGCTTAAAGACCTAAATGTAAGGCCAGACACCATAAAACTCTTAGAGGAAAACATAGGCAGTACAGTGACATAAATTGTAGCAAGATCTTTTTTGACCCACCTCCTAGAGAAATGGAAATAACAACAAAGGATTAATCTCCAAAATATACAAGCAGCTCATGCAGCTCAGTATCAAAAAACCAAACAATCCAATCCAAAAATGGGCAGAAGACCTAAATAGACCTTTCTCCAAAGATAGACAGATTGCCAACAAACACATGAAAGGATGCTCAACATCACTGATCATTCAAGAAATGCAAATCCAAACTACAATGAGGTATCACCTCACACCCCGTCAGAATGGCTGTAATTAAAAATCTACAAACAATAAATGCTGCAGAGGGTGTGGAGAAAAGGGAACCCTCTTGCACTGTTGGTGAGAATGTAAATTGATACAGCCACTATGGAGAATAGTACGGAGGTTCCTTAAAAATTAAAAATAGAACTCCCATACGACACAGCAATCCCACTACTGGGCATATACCCTGAGAAAACCATAATTCAAAAAGAGTCATGTACCCCAATGTCTATTGCAGCACTATTTGCAATAGTCAGGATGTGGAAGCAACCTAAATGTCCATCAAGAGAGGAATGGATAAAGAAGATGTGGTACATATTTATAATGGAGTATTACTCAGCCATAAAAGGAATGAAATTGGGTCCTTTGTAGAGACGTGGATGAACCTAGAGAGTGTCATATGGAGTGAAGTTAGTCAGAAACTGAAAAACAAATATCGTATATTAAGGCATATATGTGGAATCTAGAAAAATGGTACAGATGA
>NC_041221.1:91402155-91434763 GCF_002837175.3 Physeter macrocephalus | reverse complement strand
TGAAAATGACTATACTACCCAAAGCAATCTACAGATTCAATGCAATCCTTATCAAATTACCAATGGCATTTTTCACAGAACTGGAACAGAAATTTTTACAATTTGTATGGAAACACAAAAAAACCAAAATAGCCAAAACAATCTTGAAAAAGAAAAACGGAGCTGGAGGAATCAGGCTCCCTGACCTCAGAATATACTACAAAGCTACAGTAATCAAGACAGTATGGTACTAGCACAAAAACAGAAATATCGATCAATGGAAGAGGATAGAAAGCCCAGTGATAAACTCACGCACCTATGGTCACCTTGTCTATGACAAAGGAGGCAAGTATATACAATGGGGAAAAGACAGCCTCTTCAATAAGTGGTGCTGGGAAAACTGGACAGCTACATGTAAAAGAATTAAATTAGAATACTCCCTTACAGCATACACAGAAATAAACTCAAAATGGCTTAAAGACCTAAATGTAAGGCCAGACACCATAAAACTCTTAGAGGAAAACATAGGCAGTACAGTGACATAAATTGTAGCAAGATCTTTTTTGACCCACCTCCTAGAGAAATGGAAATAAAAACAAAAATAAACAAATGAGACCTAATGATACTTAAAAGCTTTTACACAGCAAAGGAAACCATAAACAAGATGAAAAGACAATCCTCAGAATGGGAGAAAATATTTGCAAATGAATCAATGGTCAAAGGATTAATATCAAAAATATACAAACAGTGCATGCAACTCAATATCAAAAAAAAAAAAAAACACAACCTAATCAAAAAATGGGTGGAAGATCTAAATAGACATTTCTCTAAAGAAGACATACAAATGGCCAAGAGGCACAAGAAAAGCTGCTCAACGTCACTAATTATTAGAGAAATAAAAATCAAAACTACAATGAGGTACCACCTAACACCCGTCAGAATGGCTGTAATTAAAAATCTACAAACAATAAATGCTGCAGAGGGTGTGGAGAAAAGGGAACCCTCTTGCACTGTTGGTGAGAATGTAAATTGATACAGCCACTATGGAGAATAGTACGGAGGTTCCTTAAAAATTAAAAATAGAACTCCCATACGACACAGCAATCCCACTACTGGGCATATACCCTGAGAAAACCATAATTCAAAAAGAGTCATGTACCCCAATGTCTATTGCAGCACTATTTGCAATAGTCAGGATGTGGAAGCAACCTAAATGTCCATCAAGAGAGGAATGGATAAAGAAGATGTGGTACATATTTATAATGGAGTATTACTCAGCCATAAAAGGAATGAAATTGGGTCCTTTGTAGAGACGTGGATGAACCTAGAGAGTGTCATGAAGAGTGAAGTCAGTCAGAAAGAGAAAAACAAATATCATATATTAATGTATATATGTGGAATCTAGAGAAATGGTATAGATGATTTATTTGCAAAGCAGAAATAGAGACAGAGACGTAGAGAACAAATATATGGACGTCAAGGGGGGAAAGGGGGAGTGTGGGATGAATTGGGAGATTGAGATTGACATATATGCACTATTGATACTATGTATAAAATAGATAACTAATGAGAACCTACAGTATAGCTCAGGGAACTCTACTCAGTGCTCTGTGGTGACCTAAATGGGAAGGAAATCCAAAAAAATAGAGGGCATATGTATACGTATAGCTGATTCACTTTGCTGTATAGTAGAAACAAAGACAACATTGTAAAGCAGCTATACTCCAATGAAAATTCATTAAAAAAAAGAAAATAATGGGATATATGATTTTCTATTATTTGTCTTTCTGGTAATAAAGTTTACATATTTTCATAATTCTAGAGAGTATCTGTGGATATAAGTTTTCTGTTAATAATGACATTCAATAAATGATCTCCAAGACTTAAGTAATTTTCTATTGTTCTCTATGCTATTTCATAGCATAGAAATATAGAAATAGCTATTAAATCAGAAACAGAATTAACAGAATTTGAACCCACTTAAAAACCAGTAACTTTTTTCAAAGGAGATGTAGCATCAATATCAACCTATAAAATTATATGAACACTTCAGTAAAGCAATCTTTATATCTCATAGGAAGAAAACAGAGTGCGAGAAAACAAAGCACTAAAAGTAAGCCATTAAAAGTAAGCCATTATTAAGAAACTATTCTAGAAGTAGTACACATTAACAAATTCCAGGAATTCTAGAGATGCGCCTACTCCCTCAGAATACTTAGAAATAATGCAAATAACAGTATCTACTAAAACTTAAACATGACAATCAACATAGTGGATCACTTAAAAAACCTGATTGAAGTTCCTAACATAAAAAAGAAAGTAACAATCAAAAGAGGCACTTAGCAATAATAGAAGCAATGATGTATTCTGTTAGCAAGCTCATAAACATTTCCAGAAAACAGATATTCTGAGAGCAGATGTGAACATGTCCCTAAAAAGATTGGGTGCCTCATGATAATATAGCCTAGTGCCATTACACATCCAGACTTGTTCTTCTGAATACAGACTACCAAGCAATATCCTAATTATAATTTGGCTAACATGGCCTATAAGGAGAGATTGCACTAGACAGAAATTGTTTGTAGGTATCTTCACACTGCATTTGAAAAATTAGAATTGTAAGGTATTATAATCAGTGCCAGATAATTTTTCTGAGGCCAGTCAACACTAAATGATCAAGAGTACTAACAATTACATCAGTAAAATTACAGTGATAAAGCTAAAATTAACTGAAGGCTTTTTACCATGTGCCAGACACCATATGGAGCATTTTAAGACTTTAAATTCACTATCTCATTTAATCTACCCATACACCATCCCTGTAAGGTAGGTCCTTACATTATTATTGTATTATTACATTATGATATCCATTCTTATGGTAGACAAATTAAGTTGCAAAGCAGTGAGGCCACTTGCTCAGGGGCCCTAGTAAGTAGTAGAACACAAGTGCAATTACAGGTCTTTCTGGCTTTGGAGCCTGGGCCGCAAGCTTCACTCCACTACTCCCAGAGCGATGCTACTCTAGGAATGACCTCTTGACCTCATTGACCAATTGTTTTATTTTAGATTTCCACAACTGGTGTATTTGAAGGGAAAAAGATATGGTAGAAATTGTATTTAGGGTCTGCTGGGCCAATAAATTTTCAGTCTAAAACAACTAAATCACTGTTCTGAATAGGAGTTTTAGAGAAGAGATAAGAGAACCAAAGGGGACAAGGACAGGGGCAATCCTTTGTTAGGTATGAGTGCTGCAGCATAGTAACAGGCACTGACTGCCCCTCCTGAGTTGTAGTTACTTTCTGAAACTGAGGCAGTTTAGTCTTCTTGGATGTCAGTGTTCACAAGCATTCATGTAGCTTTACAAAAAAACAAAGCACGGCAGCTCCATCCATCTCCTGAGACATCGTATCATGACTTACTACAGAAGCACTTTGCATTTAAAGCACTGAAAATGTTCAGAAACACTATGCTTTGAATCTAAGAGTTAGAAGCTTTAAACACAGGCTATAGTAACGAACTTAAAGCGATGAACATAGAAATATAGTAGCAGTACCATAAGCAATAATAATGGATGATCCCGTAACTCAGTATCTCGTTAATAAATGTATTACATAAAATTCTATTTTGAGAATCTACTAATAAAAACCCAGCAAAGGACAGGAAATACATAAATGCATGCGATTAGGCCCCTATGTTTTCAACTTCATAACTCATTGGATGCCATCATTTTGCCAGCTTTAACTCCATCATACATTTTTTTAAAGAATTTTGTCATTTCATTGGTCTTCTATCAGAACAGCATCACTGAAAGAAATATTTACAGATAAAACTATATCTTATCATCCAATCATTTATAACTAATAATGTATATTTGGAGAGAAGAGAAAAAATTCAGAATGAAAAAGAAATAATGTTAAATCTACTTCGTTCTGGAGTAAAGACTAGGGAATAAAAGTCAAGAGCTACTCCCCTAGGTTCATGAGAGAACCTGTTTGCTAAAGTCACCAATGTTGTACTTTGAGCTAAGTTAGGAAAATACCACTATGTAGCAATTAAGAGTAATGGCTTGGTATGAATGACATGTCAGGTTGACTCTATATTCAGAATTCCAAGAGGTGCAGTGTTTGATAAATATGATTTAACATAAATGATATTTTCCCACTAGAAGATTCAAATAGGATGTGCCTATTCATAAATATCATCAGTAGCATCAGATATATATATAATAAATGAAGAGTGGGGATGAGCTAGGTTCTGACTTTAAGGAATTCAGAATCCATCTGAAAATAAGACATATATGTACATAACAGAAAAATAAAATACATATAATAAAAAAGAAATTAAATATTCAAGTCAAAGAAAGTAGCTGAGAAAGGAGATAATGTGATACAAATCTTAAAACTGGTAAAAACTTCATCACCAAAGAAGTTGGTCAATTCAGGAAGAGGGTGATGACATAAGCAAAGTATAAAGAAGCATACATCTAACATTTCTCAAATGCCAATATTCATCAGGAACTAAGCTATCACAGTATGTTTATATTATTTCACTTAGTCTTATGAAAAACTGTCAAGTACACATTATTATGCTCATTTTATACTTGGGTAAACTTAGATTCAAAGAAAGTTACTTGACTAAGTCATACAAGCATGTAATAGCTAATAGGTAACAAATTACATCCAGAAAGGTAAAATGATAATTAGGATAGTGCATACAGTATAAGCCAAGGAAATATAGAATTTCAGAAAAAGGTGGTGTAGCAGAGAGGATAAAGTCATGGATCTGTGCTCAGAAATACTTGGTCCTAAACTCTGGCTCCATTAGACACCAGCTATGTGACCTTGAGGATGCTAGTAGATACTTACAAATATGTAAAATTACATATAAGTATATATCATATGTATATATGACATGTGATACCAATTTTAACAGTTTTATAGAGATGAAGAAAATATGACCATATTTTATTAAATTATTTAAAGTGAAGATATTTACTTAATTAAACATTGTCTCAGAAGAAGCAGATGATTATTGTATAAGGATTACAGTTACAAGGTTGGCATTATACAATTTTTCCTTTGTCACTGATGCACAAAAAGATACAGAAATATTCTGATTCTATCTCAACTCTTTCAGGATCATGGATAGCAAGATCATCACCTAAACATGAAGGCATATTAGTCAGGACCCTTTGGGCTATTTTATGGAATATCCTCAACATCTCAGTGGCCTAAAATTATGTTTCCTTCCCTATTCACGAAAATATAATCTGCTGACTCCATGACAACTAGCTTCCATGCTTCCATAACAGTTCAGACTGACAGAAGGTCCACTAATTTATAGTTTCCTGATTCGGATCATAAGGTCTCCAGGTCAAAAAAGGCAGGGGAGGAGAATGCTAGATGTCCTCCACTGAGAGTAACTCAGAATCTGTTTCTATTTAGAACCCTCTGATCCTACCCAAGAAAAAGAAAGAGGGGAAGCAAAATCATGACTTGTGCGAGAGAGAAGAACCAAATGAACCAAATAGGAACTGGCACCAGAAGTCTAACACAGAGCAAGAGGAGATGGGGTCTGAAACTTGGGAAGTGTGGAACATGTTTGACACAGTCAATGAGAAATAGGAGAGTCACGAAAAGCTTAACAAAAAGCATAGTCAAGTAGGACTGAAGGTCCAATTAGAGATCATGGATTTATGATAGTTTCAGTCCTCATGTGATTTTGATTTTTGGAATGTATAAGGAGAAAGATTATGAACTGACATAGTTGAGAGTCAAGGGGGAGAAAGTTACATTGCAACCTCAGGGAGAATTTAAATAATTTTCTTATAAAATATTGAGTCTGGGCCAAAAGCCAAGTGTAGCCAAAAGGTTCTAAAAGCCTGGGCCAAATGGTTGTCAGTGGTGACTGCTGCTGTAGGTGCCTAAATATATGAGTAGGTAAATTACAGTCAAGTAGTAAGAAGAGCCAGCTTCAGCATCAGCATCTTTTCTGACCAAGGGTCAATAACATCTCTGAGGTCTTAAATTTAGAAATAAAATTGTTCCATTGGATGAATGGACAGTGAAAAAAGAAGCTATATACTCACTGCCTACCCATTTTTAAAATATTAAATTCATACTGAAGAACATTTTCCTTCTATATTTCAGTGCACTCTCACAATACAGTGCATTCTTTTTGCTTCTGTCACAAAAACGAGTTGTGTTTTATGAACTATGGCTTTGTGTTAGAGTTTTATAATATTTATAATACTATATTTGAGCTTTATTAAAATCAAAGGCTTGGCCTCCTCGCTTTCCTTTAATATGTATTGAATTTTTTTTTTATTTGAATCTCATTTCTCCTTATATTTTTCTCATCTAGCACACTGAACATATTACAGGTACAATAAATTTCTGCTTAATGAAAAAAATGAAGGAATAAATGAATACACTAAGGACACTTATGTGGCATAGTTGCAAATAGGAGACAAGACTGGTGAACTTTGAAATGAAATGTGTTGCTAAGGAGGGAGCAGTGCAAAGGTCATATCTACTGTTCATGGTATAGAGTAATCCTTGAACATGTAAGGCTCACAGAAATTATTTAACAAATATTTCCTATTGCGTAGTCAATGATGTTCAGATAATTTATAGGAGTAAATGGGTTGTTAACAGCATAATCCCCTTTTTTACTTGTGAAGATAGTTGATTACAATTTTTATTAAAACAGGTTTTGCTCTTTTTCATTTGTTATTAAGAGTAGCTGACAATAAATTAATTTTTTTTAATGGCTTACCTTAAATAAATCAAACAACATAATTTTATAAATGTTTCCAATGACTTTGGTTATCTAGAAATGTTGTTCTATGAAAATAATGAAGCCATTTGAAGGAGAAAATTCAGGTTTTAAGGAAATGTATGCAGTGAAAGCCTTAGCTATTAACACAGGCATAGAAGAGTAATTGTGTAGTTCATGATAGCATGTCTTTGCAAACTTGCCAGCCTATAGGAGTTCCAATGTCATACTAAGCTCTCAGGGTCCCCTCAGTCAAGAGACCCCTCATGCTAGGTTGCCATATAAGCCCATATGGTTTCATCTTGAATTTTAGGTTCCTTCAGGGGAAAATCTCCCCCTCCCAAATTTTATATGCTCCTTTGTTTTTTACAGTCTCTGAGGCTGCTTGAGGAAATTCCCCTAGAACTGTCCAAATTATCATATCTCTTTAAGAAAAATAAATTATCACTAAGATTCACCCTATATACACACAAAAATACACACTAATTAGAGATTATATCGCAGATACACCGGGGACTTGTTTTCAGCGTATTGTTTATGATATATTATTCTTCTATTATTTGCATTTATAAGATATCAGAAAATTATAAATAAGAGCTAAGTGTAGATTCTATGAACATACAGCAAGATCCTTTGGGGACTCAATATTTACACATTGTTGGATACTGATATTTATTGTGAACACAGCATAAATTTATCTTGGCTAAAACCACAAAACATTTACTAGTTTTACTTGTTAACACATACAATATGCAGACCATTAAGAGTTAACAGCTCTAGGCCAGGTCTAAGTCAGTATTATATTCACACATCTTAGCTTTTCTTTTTCCAAAATCAATATCTGCAAATAATAAATGAGATCTCAGAGGGTTGAGTTAAGCTCCAACCACCACAGAGCAACTCTGCAACTGGTCATTGACTCAATAATGCAGGTGAGTGCCACACTATAGAACATCTTTAGCACACTGTAATAGAAAATTAATAGCTTTCAAATCAGCACTAGGGTTACCCTAAGGATTACATAATAGCTTGAGTTAGAACAATCGCCCAAATCCAAGAATTATAAAATGCCATAAAACCTAAGATACAAAAGCCTGAACCTTATGCTTGGTTTGTTCCATGCACACTGTTTTCTACTCAGACAACAAAAGGCTAATGATATGAAAGTGTCATGTTGAAAACAATGTGCTAATAAGCCGCATTGCAGTAGTGTCCATGGTGTCCATATGGAGTTCTTATATCACTGGACGGAGATTTGCATATCAGAATCAGGAACCTGTGCATTGTGAATATTCTTTCTTAAAATCAGCAATAAGTTAAACATTCTACACATGTCCTCATACTATCCTAACACTTACAGAGGTAAAACTTCCCCATGAGAAGAAAAGCTTTATTTCCTCTGCTGTGTGACCCTTTCATTCATGGAGTCCAGAATGATTCCCTGACTGTAGGATTGCAAACTAAATTCAAGAAGGATAGCATAAAGAAAAAAAAATTAAAGGGTAACTTTCTTATTAACATATACATTAGTTTACAGGGCTGACTACCAGTAGTAGCAACAACTAAAAAGCACTCAGTCAAGAAACCGGATCCCCACCATCCTAACATGATGTCAGAAAACTTGTGAGCTGCACAGCATAAAATATCCTTCTGTAAGGAAACAATAGCGTGTGATAAAATATCAATTATTCATTTATCCATTTTTCAATGCTAGAGAAATCTATGGATACAGAGGGCCCAAAAATAAAACTTGGAAGATTACATTTCTACAATGAGCATGTTAAAGACAGGCAGAGAGGAAACAAATTATTTCTAAGCTTCATAAAGTTATTCTGTTTCCTTCCATTACTTGACATTTTAAAAACAGATCAGTTCACAGCTTTACAAAATTGTTCTTTTCACCTCAAAAGCCACAAATAAGTCAGATTGTTAAAGGAGCAGATATATCTCCTAATGCCTCGTCAAGTAAAGTACGTGGCTTAAATGTATATTTTTGGCTGTTGGATATGGAATCCAAATTTTAATAACTATATCTCAAACTCTAAGATTGGCAATTAATCTTAAAAACCAAAACCAAACAAGACAATAACCACGACAAATATTCTTGAGAAAGCATAGACACTAAAGGACAGCAGATACTTACCCACAGGCTGCCAACATCCAGTCATTTGCTAAAGCTAAAAGCATATGACATTTTCCTGCAGGCTACTTGTCTTTTACTTTTCAAAGGAGTTTCATCACCTAATTTAGCACTATCTGCAAAGATCTGGGATAGCAAAAAAAAATTTTCCTTCCTGGTTTTTTCCTTCTAGTTCTTTCTCTTAGTGGCTTATGCCCCACACACAAAATGGCACCTTTCTTTCAATGTGGAAGCAGGCTTTATATACCAGGCATGTATGTGAGTATGCCACAAAACACCCGTTCCTTATCATGCGCTTGTTAGCTTGTCCAATCTATGGCAATCACTTCAGTCCCAGGGGTTGAAAGACACAAGACGCAGGGAAAAAGGAAAGCAAAAGCTGAAGAAAGATCAATACTGCACAGTGAAACAAGAAATGTAGGCTATTTACTTTTCATTGATCTGATGATGCAGGAGAAACACCTCAAACTGGCATTAAATTGAAGGAATACATCTTCTGTGTTTTTTCACCTCAAGGTCAGGAAGGAGCGAAAAAGAAATTAGAACAAACAGAAACTAATCACACGAGTACAATAAAACTATTAATCCACATTACAAACCCACATAGTAACATAATTAAATTTCAGGTTGAACGAGATTCACGATAAGACAGATACCATCGGGTTTTTCGGTTTAAGTTGTTTTAACTTGCACCTAGAACAGCTACAAAACATACACAATTGTATATGAGGACTGAATCAGACCAACATTTAATGCTTGGCTAGAGGCCCAGCCTTATTTTGCAATAATCCCAGAAAACTAGAAACAGGCTCTATTCCAGCCACAGAGAAAAGTATTGAACATTAATTCTTAGGTTCTAAAGTAAAGATCACAAATGGTTTTCCAAAAGAGTTTATCCTAGAATTCTGTGCCATTTTTTTCTTCAGGTTAGAAAACTCTAATATATTTAGATAAAAGAAATTTCAATATATTCAAACAAGCCAAAGACTAAAACATCTGCAACTCCTATAGTGATATGATGTGACTGGATTTAAGAGATTGGTTATACCTCTTTGACATCAATGTTATGTGAAGAAAACCTGAACTTTTATTCATTTATCTGTTCACTCATCCATTCACATAAGTTTCTGTGAGGGTAACCATATGCACACATATATACACAGACACATATTTTTACTATGATTTTTAAGAATATGCTGGTTTTATCTGGATCAAAATTTCGGAATTAAAGAAACCAAGGCAGTAAAATTAAATGCTAAAGTTAATCTTTCGTGGATCTACTACAGATTTTTTGCTTTGTGGTTACCTTGAGGCTTACATAAAACATAATTTTAATGATCTATTCTAATCTGATAAATTAACATTTTAAAAAATTGAAGTACAGTTGATTTACAATGTGTTAGTTTCTGTTGTACAGCAGAAGGGGAAGGGGAACAGGATAAATTAGGAGTTTGAGATTAGCAGATGCAAAGTACTATAAACAATAGATAAACAACAAAGTCCTACTGTATAGTAGAGGGAACTATATTCAATATCTTGTAATAAACTATAATGGAAAATATCTGAAATAATATATATATGTATAACTGATAAATTAACTTTGATCCTATATAAAAACTTTACCCTTTCTCCCCTCTCCCACATTTTGTGTTTTAATGTCACAATCTACAACTTTTTATACTGTGTATCTAGCAACAAATTATTGTAGCTATAGTTAATTTTAATGCTTTTGTCTTTTAACTTTATACTAAAGTGATTTACACACCCCTATTATAGTATTAGAGCATTCTGGATTTGACTATATATTACTTACCTTTATCAGTGTGGTTTTCTTTTTTATGTTTTCATGTTACTAATTAGCACCCTTTCATTTCACTTCATTTCAATTTGAAGAACTCTCTTAGCATTACTGGCAAGGCAGGTCTAATGATGAGGAACTCCTTCAGCTTTTATTTGTCTGGGAAAGTCTTTATCTCTCCTTCATTGCTGAAGGACAGTTTTGTCAGGTAAAGCATTCTTGGTTGGCAGTTGTTTTTTTTTTTCCTCCCTCTCAAAACTTTGAATGTATCATCCATTTTCTCCTGGCCTGAAAGTTTACTGCTGAAAACCCCACTGATAGCCTTATGGGAGCCCCCCTGTATGAAATGAAGATTTTTCTTTTTTTCTCTTGATGCTGTCAAAATTTTCTCTTTGATTTTTGATAGTCTTATTATGACACCTCTCAGTGAAATCTTCTTTTGGTTGAATCTATATGGAGACCTATGAGTTTCATGTACCTAGATATGGGAAGTTTTCAGCATGGTAAATATTTCACAGTGTAGACATATGTCAAACCTTCAGGTTGTACAATTTAAATATATACAATTTTAGTTGTCAATCATGTCTCAATAAAGCTGGAAAAAATAAAACATAATTCAGGTGATAGAAAAAAATCAAGCTTATCAAATTCACCCTAAATCATCTAAGACAGGTATTTGTTTTCTAATTTCTGAATTCATGCATTTTAATATTTAATCACAATTATGATGCATGCACTCTCTATAAAAAACTTCCTGCTTTGAGTTTGCTAAATGAGGATCTTGGACATTTTAGAAGAAATAAATGACAAAAACTCAGGGTCAGGCATGACAACTATAAAATTTTGTCAACAAGACAGAGACATTGTTCTTGCCTACTGTCACAGTCTTGCTCCATTCTCATCAAGTTTGTGACAAAAATTATTTTGCAGGCTAAAATTTTTTAATGCAACAGTTATTTCTTTTTCTTTGATCCAGAGCCAAAGATGAGACAGTCCTTAAAATTGATTTTATTAAGTGAAACTATTAGTGAAGTTGTACCTCAACTTTTCTATTTCTAAAATGTCACCATAATTTTCCTTTACAGTGCTGAAATACACAATATTTTTGCTATGAGTGCATCTTAATGCCAATGATTTTATATCTAAAAATCTTAATGGTAATTCATTTTAATTCCCCCATGTATTCATTTCTAGAGATTCTATCATTTTGTGTCTATTTTAAACATAAATTGAATTTTTAAAATTTGAAATGAGTTGTCATTGCTGAGTATTCAAAATATGAACGAGTCTGGAAACAAATAATTATAGAGATACATATTTATGAAAGCTATAAATATGTAAAAATAAGCTAATAACCCTTATTTGCTATGGGTAGCTCAAGCATTCTTTTTATATTTGGGACCATCTTTGAAAATATATTTCCATGTTTCCTATAAAATCTTAATTTTGTACCTAGTCTATTACAAGGAAATTGAAGAGATTTCTCACGCATTTAGAAATTTTTCAAAAGCTAGACACTCTTTAAACTATCATTTCAACGTTCATTTAAATGTTTTCAATTTATCAGAATTTAGAGTAATAGTTGAACAAATCTGAAGATGAACTTTTATGAAATTTTAAAATTAACGACATGGGAACTATTTTATTCTAAAGCTTTGTTTACCTGAAAACTAATTATGGAATGACTTTTTACAAAGTGAAACTTTTTGTATTCATACATTTTTTAATACAACTTCACTTTAAATTGAACAGCTTTGTAAATATGTCACTATTTTGCCTGTTTGGCAGAAGTCCAGAAATCTTCTCTATTAGGTCAATCTGCTAAGAGTATGCTTGGCTAGGAAGCAACTTTTTGGAAAGAAACCAACTTGATGCAGTCACTGCAGCAAAGATGGTACTTGTCAGATGCTGCCCAGTCCAGACTCATTCTCAGAAACTAAGGCTAATCATGGCTGGCAGAAAGGGCAAAGTGGCAGAACCAGCGTTACAATGAATGATTTCTTAGGTGGAACATGATGGAAAGTTGTCTTTTCATCATAAATTCTACATCTTATTATAATTCATTTGGTGGGGTAATAACTGACAAGGTTTTGTTTCATAATCAAAAATTGTTCAAAGTTTGAATCTCGAAAGAGGTAAAGGAGAAATTATCTTTCCATCTATGCAATCTAGATTCCCATCTTTATTTCTGAAACATTATCCCTACAGACTTGAAGAGTTTTAAAGAATCTGCGTAACTTCTATAATCCCAGTTTTCCTACAAAACATTTTAAAAGTTGAAGCATTTTATTTTATTTTTTTAAAAAATATATTAAACCTCTTTTATTTAAAAAGGATCTAAGATTCATTTATTATATTGTATGAATCTAAAGATACAAAAATATTTTACAGTTATGTTTATTATTCTCAATCCCCATGTGCTTTTTAAGGTTTCTTGATTGATGATGACCTGTTTTAAGCATATTAAAATATTAAAATAACTATAAGAATATAATTATTTCTTTTAACAAAATTACCAGGAAATATGAATTGAAATTAATTATAGATTAACATTTTGGGCTAAGATGAGGGTCATTTCTATGTTACATTTCCTAACATGATATAGACCATGATACCAGTTCTTGATCATATTCAATCACCTAACTGAAGTACTGTGTGTGTCAATTAATTTCACATCCATCACAGGATCTTTAGACAGTAGGAGTTGTTGGAGGTCTCTTTGCTGAGCTGGTTAGACCTTCAGGCAATAAGGAATCAGGAGGTTTTTTAGAGAAAAGAGCATGAGGAAGTAACTAGAAATTTAACATTTCACATGGTAGCATATATTCCCTAGATATCATTCTTGCTCTCATTTTGAACAAATAATAATATCCTTCAATGGAGAATTTTTGCATACATTTCTACTTTTTATTGCCAACCTATGCTTCTCAACTCTCTAAATATGGTCTACATCTGCCCATAATCATGTCAAAACCAAATGTTCATTAACTACTTACGAGCAATATTGTAACTCTAGTTTTTATTTAAAGAAACAAAAGAGAGATTCTGTGGTCTTAAAATGTGTAATGACATCATGAAACAAAGAAGCCATGTTTTTTTTTTAAAAAAAAAAAAAGGGAAAAAGAATCCCAGATAACCACAAAAAAATTTTATCTTTATCTTTCTTTATGGCCTTTGTTTTAAAGTATATATTGTCTGATAAAAAAAACTTTAATGTTATATAATTATTCATTACTTATTACATAGCTTTCAAAGTTTTTATAATCTTGTCATTAAAACTGTCCATATCAGCTCATCCCAATCCAGCAGGCAGATTGTTGAGCAAGGGGAAATGGTCCTAATAATTCATCACTGGGTTGCTGTTCAGAGTTCCAGGAAATTGCTCATTATCTTTCATTGCCTAAAATCTCTGTATAAAGGAAAGAATAAAACTGCACTTTTTGTAATTTAGCATTTCCATATTTTCTATTTAAACGTTGACATGTATCTCTTTGAGGGATTCATCTTGACATGCCTGTCAGGCTTGCCATCTCCATTTTTAATAGGGTGAATAATAGGTGATAAAGGTTGACTAGAAATGAACCTCAAGATGTATTTTATTAAAGTTTTGCTTTCTTTTATACATAAGCATGAAATCTAATTTTTTTGCCACTAAGAAGTCACATGAAGGGACTATATTGCTTCTTTAGAATTCTGAATTGAATATATTTTCAGATGTGTCACATTGGATCAAGCATACGATGATCTTGAAAGTAAGGTGGTCTTTTTCAAAATAAAAACATATGAAAATTGTGAAATTATTACTTGTTAAACATTTCTTCTTTTGCAATTAAGAAATAAATTTTGCCTTTGATATTGAAAGTCTTAATGTGGACAGTTCTGTAATAATAAATTGGGCATTTATAAGCTCTGAAAACTCCATTACATGAATTCAGAATTTATCAGAATTTATTTATAATTCTAGGGTATTTATTCATAAGATCCTAGATATTAATAAATATATCTAACTAGTTCTTTTTGTAACTGAAATTTTAGGTAAATCAATGAAATCTGATTCCTCCTCCTACAGTGGTTTTATCTGATGCTTTGACTGAAGGAACACTGTTGCTTCTGGAAGCAAGGGTTATATGATACCTTCCTTGGTCCTAATTGGAAGTCAGTAATCAAGCTGCTGAGTGCTGAATATCAACCCCAGAAGAAATCTATCTTTATCCTGGTATAAATGAAGCTATGGAACTCTACCCTCACTCCCAGAGAATGGGGAATAATATGGTCCTAAATCTGGAGTTAGATGCTGCAGAGGCTACTGAATTGGACAGAAAATAAGAATGTTCGCACTCCTGTTACAGAAGGGCAGCAATGAGAAAGGAGGTGATAGAACGAGGGTAAGAGGATAAAGAGCAGAAAAGGGGCTGATCGAAGAACTGTTAAAGGAGAGCTTTTTTAAAAATAGAGATGACTAGTATTAACTTGAGATTAGTATTATTGCAATATAAACCTACTTTGCTCCGAACTCTCAGTACATTCTGCCATTTATATAGATACTGAAAGAGAGGGAGAGGGAGGAGAAAGAGGGAGGGAGGGAGGGAGAGAGAGAGGTAGGAAGGGAGGGGGAGGGAGGGAAATACACTGTATGTATAAGCTATGGAAAGAGAAGACATTTCACATCATGTTCAATAATGTACAGAGAAGGACAGCAAAATGGAACCAAAAAAGTCATGAAGAAATTCTACTGCACCAAGTTTGAAGCCAGTAGGTGTAAGGTTTCCAGTCTATTTTAATGTAGACCTTAATAAGCTGTCTGATAGCAGCTAACATCTGGAATGAAGAAATGATCTAAATATTTAGTCAGTAGTTGATGGTATTAGATTTTAATTTTATTCATGTGAGGAGATCATACTCACATGATACCTCTGTCCCTACTTTCTAAGAAGGATACTGATTTACTTTTCATAGGATAAGAGGCAGAAATTTGCAAAAGCAGGATATGAGAGTGTGGTATAGCCTATTCACATCCAAGTCTTCTCTCTTGGGTGTAGAAGAGGATTATACTTGCTTGCCCCTTTACAGACAATCACATCCATGTGACAAGTGATCAGATCTGGCCACTGGGCTGTGAGAGAGAGTCATGTACATCATCTATGGGTAGAAGCTTTCCATTGCTGTGTGAGACCCTTTAGTGCTCTCTATCCTCCGCATGACAACAATGACAGCTACGCATTCCAGATGGTGGAACTATAAAATTGTAGGGACTCTAGTCATGCTAGATTACTTGGTTGTTGCATGTATGACTATTTCCTTGGAAACTCATCCAGGCCTGCAGTGTATTCTGCAGAAACAAGAAACAAATGTTTGTTCTCTTAAGCCACTGAGATCCTAAGGTAGTTTTTTTTATTGTAACATATTTCAGCTTATCCTAACACAGAAATTAATCCTATAAGTCAGAAGCTTCTGAAACAAATAACTAAAATATGTGGCCTTGCTTTACTGATAGGTTGAGGAAGACACGGATCATTGTCATCTGGAAAGATAGTGATCTTTCTACTGCTTGTAGTGACAAAGAATGTTTGGGAAACTAGATCATAAACCTAATGAATCTGAAAACCTAAGAAATTATTTTAGAAAACTGAATGTTACTCATCTGAGTTAACTGCTGTTATCTACTTTTGACAGGGTATTATTTAAAAATTAGTAAGCTCAGATAAGAACTGGCTAATTTGCAGGTTAAAATGAAAGAAATGGAGACATTCAAGGAATTTTGGAATTTGTAGTATGTGACAAACCAAGTGTCCTGAGATAACAAACACTAGGAGATAAAATTGAAGTATTTTAAGTAACAAAGATAATTTAAACTCAGCTTTGCAATAAAGAGGGAACTAAAGATGTTGCTTCCATACCTTCTGTTAAGATTTTTCAAAAATTGAGACTCAAGGCAAAGACCATATTATAAATGTAGTAAATAGTAACTCTTTTTATATGATACAATAACTTAGAGGATATATCCTTTTAAGGGCTGATATTTATTAAACAAGAAGCCTACTAAGTTTTTAAGGGAGATGGACTGCCAAAGAAACCACAGATTGGTCTAAAATTGTCTAGGCTTAAAACACATCTTGGTTTCCCAAACTTCTAAGGGCAGGAACAGACTGAGAAAGCCATCCAGTCCCAAAAAGGACATAGACTTGATTTCCCATTTGAAGATGTGACTAAGAAGGAAAATGGAAAAAAAAAAAAATCTGAGAAGGAAAAGCCAACAGGCATAGAGCAAAATGAACAAGAGGGTTCCTCACAGAGGGCAAAAAAGAATGTATATACCCCTTCAAATCAAGCAAGAATTGTCAACATCTTCAAATGAAAAGAGTAAGACAAAGAGGTTTTATATCAGGAAAACATATATGTCAGCACTCTTTGAATATGACTGGAATTAGTGTTCGCTACATCTATAAAATTTCCATATTATGGAACATAGAGTTAGAAATATAGTTAAATATTTGTATGGGGAAATGTATGTAAATTGTCTATTTTAAGAAAGTTTTATTAACAACAATTTGTTGAAAAATTTTCAAAGGCCAAGTCAAAATTAGAGAGAAAAGCAGGTAAATAAAGTTACTAGTTTTGTGACTTAACAAGTATTCCTCCCCAGTCTTATTTGAGTAAGAAAAATCCCAACAAGAATTGAATGATCTGATGAAGGGCTTATTTGGTTATAATAACGGAGATCAAGAGAGAGGAGAGAGGGGGAAACCCCATTACTCCATCTTGGTTGTGTGAAGGACTTGACGGTCCAGAGTATGCTCTACCTGTGAGATCTGACTTTTTCTACACCCTACTCCCCACCCCAACCCCTGAACTTCTGCAGAGTGGAGGTACAGTTATCTGGATCACTGGTAACGTATATTAGAGATTCAGAGAAAAGGTAGGCACATTGGGAGGGTAACCAAAGAGGATATGGAGACTGAGAGGATATAGGAGAAATGAAGAAAATGGAGAAAAGTAGTGACTAATTAAGTCTAAGGGACTTTAGATTTAAAAGACAAAAAAGGAACTAAGCAGTGAAGAAGTCTGGTTAAGTTGAGTAGAATGTTTTTTAAATGCTCTGGAACCCTAATTCCATGAGTCCTCTATGGGATGGAACATATGCCTTGAATAAGTAATGATTGGTCTTTAGCACATTCTTTTAGATTTCTTATGGGTCCTCAATTGGATGTGATAGCGTTTTTAATATTTAATAGTAAATTATACAGTTCATTTCCAATTTAAGGCAAAATACTTGAGTACCAAATTTCAAAAGGAGGAGCGGGGAAGAAATGCACTTTGTGATATGATTTGGAAACTTAAGGAGGGAGATTAAAATATAATTGAAAGTTCTGATTTGAAATAATGTCAAACTTTTAAGAGTAGTTTCAGCATTAAAGTTATAAAGTTTATTAAAGTTATAAAGGTTATGGAATGGTGAAGGTGAAAAGTTTTTTAACTTGTTTTCTCTTCTCCTAGTCTTTGGTCAAATATAGAAGCCACATCCTTATTCCAGACTCACATAAAATGTACATTTCTCATCTGTTATTCTAGCTTCCCACTCTGTTCTTCAATCTAGCCTTCTATTTTGATTAAATTCTTATAAAGACTGTATTTCCTGCACTAAGTCCTACCAAGATTCACACTTACTAGCTTTGATAGGCAAAAAAATGTAAAAAAAAAAAAAAAAAAAAAAAAGGAATAAAATTGTATTTAATAGAACACCATTTAACTTACATACAAAGATTTGGCTCCTGCTGTTTATCTTGTATTAGTCAAATTTAAATTTGTTCCAATGTGTTCAAATGGCAAAAATCACAGGGTTTCCATAACAAACTGTGCTTATATAAATAGTACTTATCATGCGCACCATAATTATCTATGTTCTCTGTGCTTCCCATTAAGTTTGAAACAGGACTAATTTGTGTCTCTCTCAAAGATCTAGCTCAACACCTGGTAAATTGTGGTCACTTCATAAGCTTTTGTTATTTTATAAGTAATAAAACACTAAATTCACAGATATGATCTCTGCCAAGTAACTTTTGTTTGGCTCCAGACCACAACTTTTCTCAGCTATCCTGTTCACCCTTAACACAAGAGAAAGAAATCAATTTAAAATGTTTAAAAGACAATTGGCAGTGTGTATTCTACTGATAATAGATTACTTGGGTAATAAAATCTCTGTAAGGTTAAGAGTGACTAACTAACCTGGATTTTAGTCTATTAGTTGTAATACTGTCCACATTCAGTGCTACCAATAGGGGATTTTAAAACCAAGACACCACTTCTGGTTATATCTTTTCTCCTAGGGAAATTGAGAGCAAAACTCAAATTTAAAATCAAAGCACAAAATGAAGGCTTGACAGAGAATGAATTGGTAAAAGAGAACTAGTTATTAATTCCCATTAGATCACCTTTTCATTCAATTAATGATTCTTAGTGTTTTGAGTTAGTGTTAACTACTAATTTAGTATATGTTTCTAAGAGAAAGTTATGTTTATTTTTAAAATAAGTTTATAAGAAATGAACTACACTGGATACATATGAAAACTTTCCACTTTCAAAATGTGACTAGTTCTACAGGTAACATATAAATCTATAACTAATCAATTAATAAAAGAAAGTTTGCTGGATCACGAGATGCAACTAAGGGAACATGGAAACCAAATTTCCCTATTTTTGTCTCCAGCTTGGTGATTGGGCAGCCATAACTATAACTTTGAATTTAAATTTATCACGAAGATGGGATGAACACAGACAGAATGATAAACAACTCATTTCAAATATGGTTCAGACCAGAATATAATTATCTCTAGCCCTAGAAAGCAGGAATTGAGTTAGAAGCTTTGTAGCAGATAAAATTGTAGAGCAAAGCAAAGCTCAAAGCTTAAGAGAATCTTAGGGCAGGCTT
Organism: Physeter macrocephalus; assembly: GCF_002837175.3. Classification (NCBI taxonomy): domain Eukaryota; kingdom Metazoa; phylum Chordata; class Mammalia; order Artiodactyla; family Physeteridae; genus Physeter; species Physeter macrocephalus. The sequence goes on along the minus strand of NC_041221.1, from coordinate 91,415,143 downwards.
AGTGAATACCTAGAGTGCAAATATGGATAGTTGCCCACATAATACACATTCTAATATGCCTTAATAATAAAACCACAATTTTACTGGTAGCAGCTCTGTTCCCAGTTAAATAATGCTTGCTTCTCCAGATTTTACCTAGAGTACCCATGTTCTACATTGCTGGATTCCCTAACAAGAATTTCCCCTTCCGAGCTACCCTTTTCATTTGATTTCTACTTGGCTTATGGATAGAATGCCTGAATATGAGACAGCCATCTTGTATCTATCCTAACAGAGGCCTCAGCTGACAGACAGTATAAACCACCAGGCCTGTGAGTAAATAGACCTTTAGGTGAATTTATCACTCAGTCTAGCAGTCCTCCAGCTGAGACCCCAGACATTGTAAAGCAAAAGCAGGCTATATACCCTCTATGCCCTGTCTGATTTCCTGACTCATAGAAGTCATGATTATATTATTAGATTGGGGATAATTTCTTACACAGCCACAGTAACTGGAACAATAAGTTGTTGAATATGCAAATTAGTGTTGAATATACAAATTAGGTAAAGACGTTAAAAAGGTTCCAAAGAAATCAACAATCAAATATTTAATATATCTCTAGAAAACTTGTTCACAAGAAAAGTCTTTATCCAGTTTAAACAACATTTGAAAGCTTTGTTGTAATGCATTAGAAACATTGCTGTAGATGTACTAAAATTTTCTTTTTTATTGAAGTATAGTTGATTTACAATGTTGTGTTAGTTTCAGGTGTACAGCAAAGTGATTCAGTTATACATCTGTATATATTAATTTTTTTCAGATTCTTTTCCCTTATAGGTTATTACAAAATATTGAGTAAGTATAGTGGTATTATCTGGATTTAAAACCTACAATTTCAAAGAAGAAGCCAGTCTCATTAAATTAAAAGGTGCTTCCAGTTAGTGAACACTCATTTGAACACATCGTTTTTGGTACCAGAAGGAAAATCTGAAGGACTATGTAGAGAAATTAAACAAATTCATAAAGTATTTTCTCATTATTTTGGGGAAAAATATTTTCGTTACACAGTAAGTTTTGGAATAAATCTTGTATGAGATTTCATCAATTTTAGTTGTAAAGAAAGATGGATCAAGAAGTAGCATTTCAAAAAGAAAAAAAGATGTAGCATTTCCACAAGCTTTGTAGAATGTCCTATTTCCACATTGAATGCCACCACAAATTAAGAATCATACAGAAAAGAAGCCTGAGATATGAAAGGTTGTTCCTCTATATGTTTCTCTTCCCTATGGAGATCACTTTCTATCATTTGTCCGACCTTTTCCTATGAGAAATTTTTCCTTCTAGGTAGCAGTCAGGTTCATCTGCTGAAGATGCTTCTGTACCACTTCTATTATAATTGTCAAAAGTCCAGACAAATTAAGCCTGAAAATTTTTTCCATAGAAAGGGGAAAACACATTTCCTAAATAAGGCAAAATGTAAAACTTTTGTATAATCTTTGCAAACACTCACTTTTAATCAGATTATTTACTTAACTTTTTACTTAGTTATTAACATACATAACTCTTATGTTAATCTAAACATAACAAAGACAACACATTTTGGAAAAAGATGAAGTATAATAAAGTTATGCTACTTTTAAACAAATTTTTGAATGATATGGGTGTACAACTAAAGTAAAGTAAGAAAAGTTCAAGACTGTAATGCCTAATTTAATGACCAAATATGGTGGGGATCATTTATCAGCAGACTGTTTCACATAGCGCCAAGAAAAACAGCAAAATGATTTTCACATTGTACTTATGTATAAAACTAACATTACAGAAATTCAATTTTACAAAATATTTTAACTTGAAGATATATGTTTTGCGCTTAACCATACTTTCATTTCATGAGTAATAAGTGTAATAAAGTTAACAAGTTTAAGACTGAAGAATTTGTCCTCTACTGTGCCTATTAAAGTTGAAATCTGAAAGAAAAGTCAAAAATAGTCTAACCTTCTGATGATAGGTAAGCTCCTGTGTTCGATATTTCTTACACATGAACATTAACAGGGTGTCTCAAAAATCTTATTACTGATGCCAAGATCCATAGTTAAATGTAAGACACTGAACAACAAAGACAAGTGGGTTGCATTTGGTGAAGCAGCACTGTAATTCTAAATTTCAAACAAGTTTAAATTTCATGAGATTTGGAAGTACAGTTATCTTGCAATAACTTTCAGCTGCAGATAAAAAAAGGAGAGAAGAACTCAGTAACTTCAACTTCTGTAACATTCAGTCTCATTAATTTGATTGATTCAGATACAAGTCAGAATTGCTGAGAATTTCTTGACAATATATCACTAGGTAGGAGAAATGTTTCTTGAAATGGTAATCAATGCACAAAATATTAATGATAGTGGAACAGTTTCCTTTTTCAGAGAAAAAACCACAGTAAGTTAAATGTTAATATTACTTTCTGTACCCCAAATAGTATTCTAAATAAATAAATATCTTTGAAAGCACAGGCAGAAATAAAGCCAAAAACATTCACCAACCAGGACTCAGGATAGTTGAATGGCAAGATTAGTACTGACAACTTACTGAAAATAAGAGAGGTAAAAGTTGCTTTTATTCTCTCGGAGGTGATTCTCACAAATGAGCTAATACTACTTAATCTGTACATAAAACAATGAGGCAATGATTTGCCTGCAGTGAAAACTAATGAGGTAAATATCAACTGTTTCCACCTACATTTAAATCTTATTTACTTCAACTCTAACGTTCTCTTCTTGATCACTGGACTTGATATGGCTTGATCAACATGAGGGTATATGGAATAGGAGCAGTTTGAAAGTCTGTCATATGATCTTATAAATCTGAGATTTATTCAGACAAATTAATGATGAATAAAATTAGAAGTTGTGCACTGTGTGTAACCAGGTAGTTGAAGATACTCTAGGAAGTTTGGTTAAGAGTCCTTAGGATTTCAACTGGAATGGTTAACCCATAAGGATTTAAAAGTTTTGTTCAGGTGGAGAATGAAGGAAGAAAGAAACAGAAGACACATCTGAAACAAAAACAGAGAATTTTCTCAAATTAATGTCAAACACTAAACCATAGATATGGGAATCTCAGACAACACCAAGCAGGACAAATGCCAAAAAATTACACATAGTCATATTATTTTCAAACTTAAGAAAATCAAAGATAAAGAAAAAAATCCTTTAAAAAGCCATGTGAGGGGTGTGGTAGAGAAATACTTTACCTATTGAGAAGCAAAGGATAAATTGCATTCCACGTATACTCAGAAAACATGCAAGCAAGAAGAGAGTAAAGTGAAATATTTTAAGTATTGAGAGGAAAAAAAATAGGAACAAACAACATGGACCACAAGTAGAAAACAGTTAAAAAAAAAAAAGATATATATTTCCAATTATATAAAAAAATCACTTTATATATCAATGGTCTAAATACACCAACTAGAAAATAGAGATTGTCATAGTGGATCAAAACACAAGAACCAAATATATGTAGTCTACAAGAAACCTACTTTAAGACACATACATATGAACACACATATAGATTAAAAGTAAAGGAATGGAGAAAGATACACCATGCTAACACTAGTCAAAGAAAGGGTGGGGTAGCCATATAAATTTAAGGCAGAGCAGACTACAGAGCAAAGTACGTTATCAGAGATAAAGGTGGCCATTACATAATGATAAAGCCATCAATGCTTCTAGAAGATGTAACAATCCTTAATGTGTATGCACTTAACAACAGAGCATCAGGCTACATGAGGCAAGAACTGACAGAACTGCAAGGAGAAAGAGATGAATCCACACTATTATAATTGGAGACTTGAACACCCCTCTATGAGGAATGCACAGATCCAACAGGCAGAAAAATCAGTATAAGTATATAGTTGAACTGAATAGCACCATCAATCAACCAGGTATCATTGACATCTATAGACTACTTCATCCAACAACAGTAGAATATATACCTTGTTCTCAAGCTTACATGAAATAGTCACCAAGGCAGACCGTATTCTGTGCCATAAAACACATCCTAACAAATTTGAAAGAATAAAAATCACATCATGTCTGCTTTCCAACCACAATGGAATTAAACTAGAAATCAGTAACAGAAATATAGCTGAAGAATCGCCAAACACTGGGAGATGAAACCCACACATAGGCCAAAAAAATCTTGAAAAACCTAAAAATATTTTGAACAAAAATAAAAACACAACTTATCAAGATGTGTGAAATGACAATATAAGCAAGATGGCTAAATAGGAGGCCCCCCACTCATATCCGACAGCAACAATTATTTAGCAGCCACCCACGGACAAAAAAAATGCCTTTGTGGGAGCTTTGAGATCTAGGTAGGAGCTTGTAAAACCCTGGTGGAGCCCAAGGTAGTGGAAGAACATTTTGAGAAGGCAGACCTGTGCCCAGGTGCCAGGATTGCCAAGTATGGTCTTGGCTACAAGCCCAGAAAAAGCCCCAGCCCCTAAAGGACTCAGCTAGCGCCCCATTTGGTTTTGGTTCTGCCACTAGTGGATCTGGAAGGAGTTCTGCCTATCCATGCCTTGGGTAACAGGTACACCAAACTTAATTCTGACTGGGTACCTTGTAGAAGCCTGTGAACCATCTCCCTGTCTCAGCTGCAGTTCAAGAGCAGTCCTGCACACCCAGAGAACCAAGGAAGACAGTCTATGTGCCCCCAGAGGCAGCCCTGCAGACCTCAGTCACAGCTGTGGTCTGAAGAGGCTCTATGACTTCGATCCAGCCTCACGCAGACAGATTTCCAAGACAGTCTTGACTGCCCAGCAACCTTTCCAGTGACCTGGTGGGATCCCTCCCAGGGAACTGACATGAGCCACATCCATCCATTCACCTGCTAAAAGGCTGGCCATCTGAGGACCCACTAGTGGACCTCTGTCCCAACACCAGCCCCACAGATCAAGGTATTGGAGGCAGTTCCACCTGTCCAGAGACAGACAGGGTGCATGCCCACCTAAGCCTCTGATAACAGGCCCAACAATGGTGAATCCCACTTCGGCAGAGCAGCAGCCATGTGACCAGGCTCCAACCCCACTTGAGTGGGCTCCCAGAGATAATCCCATCAGCCCAGGGACCTTATAGGAGAAATGTCTTTACCAGCCAAAACTATCCTGTAAAGACTATAAAAGGTATTTTCCCCTTCAAATGAGTAGGCATCAATGCAAGGCTGCAATGATCATGAAGAATCAGGCAAACATGACACCGTCAAAAGAAACTAAGAAAGCTTCAGTAACCATTCCAAAGAAATGGAGATCTACAAATGACCTGACAAAGAAATCAACTTTTAAGGAAGCTCAATGGGGTACAAGAGAACACAGACAACTAAATGAAATCAGGAAAACAATCCATGAACAAAATGAGAAGTTTAATAAAAATATAGAAACTATTCAGAAAGAACCAAACAGAAATTCTGGAGCTGAAGAATACAGTGATGGAACAGAAAAATTCAGTAGAAAGCTTCAACAGGAGATAGAATCATACAATATTATGTTGGCTATTCTTTGTCTTTTGCCTCTCCATATAAAATACAGAATCTTTTTATTGATAGCCATAAAATAACTTGTTGGGATTTAGATTGGGACTAGATGAATATGTAGATCAAGTTGGGAGGAACTGATCGCTTGACAGTCTTGAATATTTCTATCATGAACATGGAATATTTCTCCATTTATTTAGTTCTTTGATTTAGTTTATCAGATTTCTGTAATTTTCCTCATACATAACTTGCACATACTTTGTTAGGTTTATACCTAAGTATTTAACCTTGGGGGTGCTAATATAAATGGTAATGTGTTTTTAATTTCAAATTCCACTTGTTCATTGCTATTATATAGTGACTCGCTTTTGTATGTTATCTTGTGTCCTGGAGTGTTGCTATAATTGCTCATTAGCTCCAGGAATTGTTTTGTCAATTCTTTCCAGTTTTTCTACATAGCTGATCATGTCATCTGCAAACAGTGTTATTTCTTCCTTCCCAATCTGTATAGTTTATTTCCTTTTCTTGTGTAATCGCACTAGCAAGGACCTCCGATAAGATGTTTAAAGTAGTGGTAAGTGGGAAAACTTCATGTTTCTCATCATCCCGTTTGATGTTAGCTATAGGGTTTTTGTAGATATTCTTTATTGAGTTAAGGAATTTCTCTTCCATTCCCAGGCACAGAGAATTTTTAGGGCAGTGAAACGATTCTGTATGGTACTACAGTGATGGCTTCATGTCATTATACATTTGTCAAAACCCACAGAATGTACAACACCAAGGGTGAACCCTAATGTAAATTATGAATTTTAGGTGATGTTTTGTCAATGTAGGTTCATATATTGTAACAAATATACCACTGTGATTCAGGATGTTAATATGGGGGAGGTTGTGCTGTGTGGGGAAGGAACTATAGGGGAAAACTTTCTGGCCAATTTTGCTATGAACCTAAAACTACTGTTAAAAAATAAATTTTATTAAAAATGTAGTTTAAAAAATTTTGATGTAGTAACATAATAGCTGCTTATTCTTTCTTCTGTGGTACAAAGATTCATGAGTCAATAGATGTATATTTAATTAGCCTATTGCCACTTTTATTAATTGTGTGACCTTGAGCAAGTTGGTCTCTTTCAGCCTCAGATTTCTAATCCAACAAATGGGGCTAAAAAGATCTATTTCTCAGGCTTGTTATAAGTATGCAATGTAAATACTGTTTCTGACTATAAATTCAGTATTGTAATATTATCTTATTGACAATAAACCCTGTCATTTAGATCTTTTATTCCATTACTGTTATTACATTCAAATTATTTATATTGGACTTTAAGATTGTGAGTTTTTTAATTCATTCCTCCTTTGCAATTTATTGTACAGTTTTTTTAGAAATATTATATGGTGGTTTGCAAATAATGTACAGTCTCAAGTTGGTAAAGCGTTTTCTCTTTTCTCTCACAAATCGTGTTGCTCAAATCTTCTTTGGCCTTTCTGATTTTCTAGTTTAGAATCCATCTGTCATATTGGCTATCCATTCTTACTATGATTTTTCTAACTAATGCTAGCATTGTTCTATCTTTCTGGCCTTCCTAAAGGAGATATGGTCTTTAATGGGCTTTTTTGAATATTGTTGACTAGTACAATAATCTCCAAACATTTCTGATCACAATCACTGTAAGTAAAATGGTTAAACATGTACACACTGCATGTATATTTTAAATAAAATATACACATGTGTGACTAATATGATTTGAGCGATAGATTCTGAAAGTAATGAGAAGAACTAAGCTTAAGGGTATGAAAAAATCAGACTACCTTTGACCGGTAATTTTCTCAGGAAATGTCATGAGGCAGGACAAATGTCTCAATCACTGAAGAGGTTGCTTATGCTATTCAAGGAGGCTCATTAGAGTTTTGGTGTTTGGGCTTAGACATTCCTAAACCTGTTTAAATGTCCCTGTTCTAATTCTCAGGGGCCCACTCTCTCCCAATAAATGTTCTGACATTTATGTAAGAAATCTGGCAAAGCTGTGAATTGAACTTACATTGAAATTCAACAAACAGCGGACTCTAGCTATGCATCTAATTTCCAGCTGAGAGGCTTTCAAATTAGAAGGAATAAGATACTTTTAGGGCCCTCATAGAAACCCCTTGGTCTCTGACCTTGCCAAGGCATTCAGTGTTATTTTCTTTATTCTCTTTACTGTATTGAGAGAGAGCCAGCCCTGTATACTCCATTCTTCTTTTAATCGTCTATAACAGCAAATGCTTGTTCTGCCAAAGACTAGCCTTAGACACCTCATCCATACAATTCTAGATAATAATGTAATCATTTATTTTACCCCAGTATACTACAGATCTCCCTATTTCTAATGGTAATGGAAAACCAGATTTCAAACCAAATCATGTCAAATCGCCAAACCATATTCCCATCCTTAGGGTCTGTAAGTATTGTTAAGTAGGAAGTGATTTAACTCAAGAAATGAAGGGCTTATAAAAATTATTGGAAGAGTTCAAGACATGTGTTCTAGGTCTAGAATGATTTCCAGAATACTCAACTGACCCATGGCTTGATAAGAGCAATGTCCTCTGGACGTGTGTTAGAATCAACTGCTACCAATATAACTGCCTCTAGACACCCAGAGAGTTGGAGAAAGAACCAACTGCGATCCAAGTAATTGGCCAGATCAGCAAGACTCCTCTGCTAGCGATGCCTTTAAATAAGTGTCTCAACATTTTAGAAGCTGAAGAATGGTTGCTAGAACACTGCAGCAGAGAAAGTTCATGTTCTCCAACAATTCCAGTTTTATTACTACTTGTATTGTTTTATAATTCCTTGAAAGTTGGTATGTGTACAGACATATGTAATATGGATACATATATATACATATGTGTATATATAGAAAATCTTTCATTAACTCTTGAAGATTCCTAAACATATTTTCAACATTTAGGTTGTTCTATTTTTAGCTTTTCTGTAGTAAATAACTCTCAATTGTTGATTTTTTTAAAGGTAGCTTTCCTATTAATTTACCAACATGTTTTCAAACTGTGATTTAGAATCTTAAGGTAGGCAGGGTTTTTAAGTTTTGTTGCTCCTCTCTGCTTCTTCTGTGCTCCACTATCTTTGTGTAATAAAGACTTTTATTTCCCCCCACAGGCACTTTTGACTTCCTCAGCCAAAAGTAGGTCTAATGTTGGTTCTTGGTGGCTCCTACCCTGAGGGGATAATGGGAATATCACATATCGGGTCTCTAATTCCCACAGAGCAATAGAATACCTCAGGGCCATCTGCAGCTGTACTGAGTTCAGCAGATTTGCAGCTTCAGCCCTGATAATCACAGTGGACACTCTTTTGATCCATAGCAGTTCTCATTTTTGGAAATGGCTATCACTTTAATCGCTTTTTATTAGTATCTTTTGCAATGTGTGTGTATATACATACATATATATGTATATACACACATACATATATATGTAAATTAGAAAAACTGCCATTTAGAATTTAGGTTGGAACTGAGAAGAGGCTGCTCCCTTTACACGATACTTGAGCACTCATGAGTATAAATTGGAGATGGCAATTATTTTTCTTTTACTGCCTGTGCCAGTTACAGAAACAGGTACTGAAGTAGGCAATTTTAAGTATGGCAAAGTCACAATGAACAAATACCTGCTAACATCTGATAGCCAGGCAAGGGGTTATGCACATTAACACACTCTTCAAGTGAAGATCTGACCAGTACCCAGATGAACAATGCTGGGAATCAAGGAAAAGTCAGACAGTTTTTAAACACAATGTCTGTATTGATCTCTATTCATTTAAAATGAGGAAGGACAAATGGAAGGAATGAAGAAAGGGACACACAAAGACTATTATGCACAAAATTATTATAGAAGAGCCAATAAAGAAGTTAAGGTCTATGATCTCGAAGAAGATGTCTCTGGACATTATCTTTCATTGAAACAAGAAGAAAACTTAAGAAAATGCTCTGAGGCTTTAGGGTTAAAATGGTGGTACATAAGATATATGTAATATTGTTCCTACTGATCAACAATTAAAGTACTCATGATTCAAAGTGAACCAAAAAAAAGTCTGTGGGCCTAAATCTGGGTAAGATTTCTGCTTAATAATTCATGACAAATTCTTGTACTATATATAAAACAATCCATACTCTGGGCCAAAATAAATCTCCCAAATAAGATAGGATATGCACAAAAATTCAAACTACAGTGAACAGCCCTACCTCTAACAAGTACTGGCTTCTCTCCCTCTTATATCTAAGTAGAACTATGTTGATTCAAACACTATATTCAGAAGTATAGAACTGAAAAAAAAGCAAGGAGCAGTACTGGGGAAGAAGTAAGGATTTAGCATTATTATGTTCAAAGACTTCCAACAGTAAACGAAAATTGGAACAGAAGAAGTTTAGCATTGAAGCAGCAGATGATGGAAGCTCAGTTTATAGGACTACTTTACAAATTGCAAATCAAGCTTAGGGTGATGCTTCAGGCTGAGATATAAGAGGATACACCACCTACCATCAAGTAAATAGTGACGGCAGCTGTGAGACGTGGCATCATACCCTGAGGGTAAACACTCTGCCCACTCAAGACAAATAAAAATACATGTATGAATTACTACCTCCGTATAAAGAAAAAGGAAATTACACTTAATAGTCAAGGGAAAAAAATAACTTTGAAAACAACCTTCACAAGGAAAATATATACTTAAAAAAAAAAATCAAGCAGCAGCTTGTTGTCCTCAAAATAATGCAAGAGGAAATGAATTATAGGAAGCAGAAGCAAGAAGCCTTAAGGATAAAACTGAGTTAAGATAGAAAGGGTGCTGGCAGCATAAAAGAGTGGCATAATAAAAATCCACATTGGAGGTAGTCCCAATTGGATCTGATTACAGAAAATCAAGTCAGTCACTGGTATGGAGGATAAATTTAAGATGCTTATCCAGAATGCAGAGAGAGATTAAAAACTAAGATAACATGTAAAAAGAAGGCACAAAAATCCTATCTAAGAATTATTTGTTTTCCAGAGGAAGAAGCAGAGGCATCACAATGCACAGTGATGTACACAGAATTATTGATCTAAAAAAAAACTGAATTTATACAAATAAGCTCATCAAATAGGCTCATTGAGGGTACACCACAGCCCCTTTTTGATGGACATTTATTTGATGCCCACTCTTTTGCTGTTATAAATAACCTACATGAGAAGTCTTGTGTGCATTTTGCTTCATATTTGTAGAGAACTACCGTAAGGGTGGATTTTAATAAGTGGAATTTCTGGGTCAAAGAGAAAATAACATTTTTTCTGGTAGTGCCAAATAATCCCAGTGGATTTGTATAATTTCTCATGCTTATCAGTAAGTAACACATGGGAATGATTGTTTTCCACAGCTTTGCCAACTGAGTTTACAGTCAAACTTGTGAACCTTTGCCACTCTGCTAGTAAGAAGCGGTATTTCAGTGTGATCTTGATTTACATTTGTCTTCATGTAAGTGATGCTAAACATGTATTCATATTGTTATGGATAATTTGCCTTTCCTTTGAAATGATCCTCATATTTATTTACATTTTATCTATTAATTTTGGTCCTTCCAATTTTTAAGAGCTATTTATTTGGAGATTATCCCTTTAAGAAAAAAAGCTGGTAATATTTTCTTCTAGTTTGTCACTTTGAATTTACTTTACGGAGCTTCTCTTACCCCATACACACAGAATTTAAACATATATTTGAATTTAGTAATTAGATCTTTTACCAATTCTGAATGTTGAATCATATTAGAAAGGTTTTTCATGGTCCAAGATTATAAAGGAATTCATCCTTGTTTTACACTAGTAGATCTATGGTTTGTGTTTTAAATATAGATTTCTGACCCATTTGTATTTTACTAAATGGCTAGCCAGACATCTCAAATTTTTAAGTCTGTATTTCCCCCACCACATGCACACTTATTTTAGAAGCCACATATACCACATTTTATCTTATATTTTAAGATCTATTTCTAGATTTTCATTCTACTCCATTGGCCTATCTACCCATGTACCAAATTTTCACAGCTTTAACACTGTTTTAACAACAATTTTACACATTATGTTGTAATATCTGGCAGAGTTATCCCTTACCTTTTTTCCTCTCTGGTCTTGACTAGTTTTCTACGGAATTTTTATTGAGATTGCATTTGATTTATATACTAACTTTAGACCTAAACCCTCATGATGTAGAATTATCCTACCTAAGAACACTAATGTCTATTTATTAGAGTTTATTACTGTGATATCCAGGTATATTTGAACTTTCTACATTTTGTGCTTTTCTTATTTATGTTCCTAGGTAATGTATCTTTTACCCTATTTGGATCTTCTTTCATTGTGTCCTCTAATGAGTTACAGTATGCTACATGAAGGCTATTGATTTTAATATATTAATTTTATATCCTGTTCCCTCAATAAATTCTCTTATTGTCATTGTTTCTCTTGGTTTTTGATCAAGTGCACTATCATATCATATGCCAATAGAGAGAACTTATCTCTTTTCCAGTGCTCATGCCTCATAATTTCTCTTGCTTGATTGCATTTACTAACACCTACAGTATCTTCTATAAAATCGTATTAGTGACATTATGTATACTTTCATTTTTCCTGACTCTAGTGGAAAAATGTTTCTTCATTTTAAAAAGATGCTGACTTTTGTAATAAGGTACATATACTTTACCATATTAAGGAAATATTAACTTTTTTTTTCACTTTAAAAAATCAAGAGTAGATATTGGATTTTATTGAACACCTTTTTAGCATTAATGGAGGTGATCATAAGATTTTTTTTTAGGAGTTAATATGTGAATTATATTGATTTCCTAATATTAAACTACACTCATATTCATTCAATAAACTTGGTCATGATTTATTATTTCTTAACATGATAAAATTCTGTATTAATATTTTATTTAGCTTTTTGATCAATCTTTACTTTCTAATACTCAGTAAACATTGTACATAGTTACCAATGTTTACTTCTTTTAAAACATATTTTTTTTCATACTCTGAAACAATTTTAGTAGCTTTGAGATTATCTGTTTTTTGCTTAATTGGTAGAATTTCCTTGTGATACCATTTTGCCCTGGTGCTTTTCTTGGAGGTGTGGATGGCATAGGATGTGGTCATAGGTCTTTGATAAATTTATCTATTCTAGGCAAGTTAGTCTGGTTTAATTTTGTTTTCTTTGGTCAATTTGAGTATATTTACTTAAGAAATTATCTAATTCATCTAAGATGTAGATCTATATGCAAAGTAGTCTAATGTTCTTATTTTTTAATTTCCTAGGTTTTAATATTTATATGGCTTCCTAAGTTATTTTTTCTGTTTTTTCCCTTTTAATTTTCTTGTTTAAATTAGTTAATAGTTGGGCTTCCCTGGTGGTGCAGTGGTTGAGAGTCTGCCTGCCGATGCAGGGGACACGGGTTCGTGCCC